>NC_043701.1:4545355-4563058 GCF_006229205.1 Suricata suricatta
TAAAGACAGTAACTTATGGCGCTGGTGTGACAGTGCCCGCAGACGTCGCCGCAAGCCTAGAGGCGTGTTGCTGGGGCGATTGGGAAGGTCTCCCTGCAGTAACAACACTGAAATAGCCCCAGAGGGTGAGGAGGCAGTTACGAGAAAACTCAGGAAGAATAGGGTTCTTGGGAAGGCTCTTTAACAAGAATGAGTATGTCATGCTCACGGGGACCCTCCTGCCTCCTCAGATAAAAGGCTGATGTTACTGGACAGTGTGACGTGAACACAGAGGAGATCCCGTCTGGCAGGGAAGCAGGAGTCTGAGCAGACCGTGCCATGCCCGCTGCGGTGAGGAGCAGGGGTCCTGGGCTCTGGGCAGCGGAAGCCAGTGGAGGGTTTACATTTTTTCCCCCTACTGTGTATTGAGACAGAGTGTGAGCAGGGGAGGGGCAGAGAGAGAGGGAGACGCAGAATCCAAAGCAGGCTCCATGCTCCGAGCTCTCAGCAGAGAGCCCGATGTGGGGCTCAAACCCACAAATATGAGATCATGACCTGAGCCGAAGTTGGACTGAGCCACCCAGGCGCCCTGCCGGTGGAGGGTTTATTTATTTATTTAAAAAAATTTTTTTTAATGTTTGATTTATTTTTGATAGAGAGAGAGACAGAGCATGAGAGGGGGAGGGGCAGAGAGAGAAGGAGACACAGAACCAGAAGCAGGCTCCAGGCTCTGAGCTAGCTGTCAGCACAGAGCCTGATGCGGGGCTCGAACCCATGAATGTGAGATCTGACCTGAGCCAAAGTCGGAGGCTTAACTGGCTGAGCCACCCAGGCGCCCCTTTTTTTGTTTTTGTTTTTTAATTTTTTTTCCGGTGGAGGGTTTAAAACACAGGACCAATAAGACTGGTGGAGTAATTAATCTTGGCAGAAAGGGCTTAGAGTCACTGGTGGTCCAGGAGAAAAGTGATTAGGTTTTACGTGTGTTTTGAAAGCTACTAAGATAAGATCTAAAGGATTGATGAGAGAGTGTGAGAAAAAGAATTAAAGTGGTCTTCTAGGTTTTTGGCTTGGGCAGCTTGGGCAAGCAGTATTGTCATTTACTTAGAGAGCCTTGTGGAGAAACAGGATTTAAACTACATTGCAGGTATCCTAATTTATTTAACCAGTCCCTTGTTGCCAGTCATTTTGTTGATTTCTAGTTGTATTGTTATCTTTGTACTCATAGTGGACATCCTCGTACTGGTGTATTTATACTTGTGGGTATAATCTAGGAGATGTATTCCTACAGGTAGAATTCTGTCATCAAAGAGTGTGTATGTTTTGGGGCACCGGGGTGGCTCAGTTGGGTAAGCGCCTGACCCTTTATTTCAGCTCAGGTCATAATCCCACAGTGCTGAGATCGGTCCCCACGTGGGGCTGTACGCTGAGCTCGAATCCTGCTTGGGATTCTCTCTCCCTTTCCCTCTGACCCTCCTCAGTGGGTACCTCCGCGTGCATGCTCACAGTTCTCTCTCTCCACGCGCGCGCGCTCTCTCTCTCTCTCAATAAAAAAGGCATGATTCACGTAGATAGTGACTGAATGCTCTCCGGAAGTGAAGTCCTGACGCGGCCCCGCAGCGGAGCAGCTCCTCTCCTGCCCAGCACGCAGAGCAGGGCGTCCGTTTCTGAAAGTGGAAGCGGTCGTTCCCACGACACCTGAGCACTCTGGTCCCAGAATGAAAAGCAGCACTTGTCCTGTCCCTTCCGGTGGTCACTGAAGTCCTCACAGGCTTGTCCCTGTCGTCTCCACCAGCCCTGGGCAGTCTTCCTGCTTTAGCATGATGCTGGTGCCTGTTGAATGTGCGCCCAGGGGCTGTGTTAACTTAATCCTCACCACAGTCTAAAAAGTAAACACTATTATTATCTCGGTTTTTTTCAGTTGAGAAAACTGAAAATTGATTGTCTTTTCATTTTATCTTTTTTCTGTCAGAGGATTTCTTATAAGTTTGGCACTTTCCCGTGAATATCTTTTGTCAGTTCTAATGAGTCAGAACCCAAATGTAAAGTAAACGGCAAGAGTCAAAGGCACTGGTGGAGTGCATGTGTTGGAGAACATGTTCAGGTTGGGGAGTGCTCTGCTCTTGGGCTGATGCGTTTGTAGAGGACTGCATTTCGGTAGCCGAGGCTGCCTGGCGTCAGACTCTAGACTTCTAACGTAGTCGCTGCTTGAGTGTGGCTCATCATTGAACTTTTCTGTAGCTCAGTTTCATCAACTTTAAATGTATTTTTTAATGTTTGTTTATTTTTGAGAGAGAGAGAGAGAATGAATGAATGAATGAGCAGTGCAGGGGCAGAGAGGAAGACACAGAACCCGATGTAGGTTCCAGGTTCCAAGCGGTCAGCACAGAGCCTGATGCGGGGCTGGAACCCATGAGCTGTGAGATCATGACCTGAGCCGAAGTTGGACACTTAAATGACTGAGCTCCCAGGTGCTCCATTATCATCTTTAAAATGGGATGACAGTAGTACCTATTTTCTAAAGTTGTTGTGGGCAGTCTTAATGTCTGTAAAACTGGGCACGAGGCCAGGTTTAGAGGAAGTATTTAATCCGTTATCGTTTTTACATTATTGGCTAAGAGTGAACAGTCCTGTCTCGCAGTCAAACCATGGGGAAACAGGCAAGCAATGGAATATCTTACTCCTTCAAGTTACATCTATGTATACATTTTTAAATGTTTATTTTATTTTATTAAAAAAATTTTTTTAATGTTTTATTTATTTTTGATACAAAGAGAGACAGAGCATGAGAGGGGGAGGCGCAGAGAGAGAAGGAGACACAGAACTGGAAACAGGCTCCAGGCTCTGAGCTAGCTGTCAGCACAGAGCCTGACGCGGGGCTCGAACCCACGAACGTGAGATCTTGACCTGAGCTGAAGTCGGAGACCTAACCGACTGAGCCCCCCAGGCACCCCTTAAATGTTTATTTTATGAGCGAGAGAGAAAGAATGCAAGGGGAGGGGCAGAGAGAGAGGGAGACACACACAGAATCCGCAACAGGTTCCAGGCTCTCAGCTGTCAGCACAGAGCCCAGTGTCAGACTCGAACTCACAGACTGCGAGATCATGACCTGAGCTGAATGAAGATGGACGCTTAACCGAATGAGCCCCCCAGGCGACCCTCTGTATAAAGTTGTAAAAGTACTAAACCTCACCAGTGTTTTAATGTGGTCATGTTGAATGGGATAGATCTGTATCCAGGTTTTATGTTTTTGCTGCGTGACAGGATTTTGTGGTTATTTACCTGTGCATGTCTTATGAATGAATTAAACTGAGTGTATTTACCAGTAGCATTTCTTCTTTTGCAACTGCCCACCTGTATTCTGTCTCAGTACCTTTTGGCTTCACATAACAAAAACCTTAATTTAAAATGGTTTAAACAGTGAGTAAAATTTTACCTCACAGGACCAGAAGTTTAGATGTAAATAAGTAGCTCAGTGAAATTATCAAGGACCCAGATGCTTTCCCTTTTCCTGTTGTTTTATTATTTTTTAAGCTTATTTATTTATTTTGAGAGACCTTGTGAGCAAGGGAGCAGGTGGGGGTGGGGAGACTGAACTCCAAGCATGCTCCGTGCTGTCAGCGCAGAACCAGATGCTGGCTGCATCTCATGAACTGTGAGATCCTGCTCTGAGCCAAAATCGAGAGTCGGACACCTGACCCACAGAGCCACCCCAGCACCCCTCCATTTCCTTGTTTTTAATCTTCAGCTTGTTACTGATGGCTGCTAGGTGGAGTACCTTAAATAATTATTTAGCATCTATAGTGTACTAGCCAGTAGTCTAAAGTAAAGGAAGTGTACTTTATCATGACGAGCACTGAGCGATGTATCGAATTGTTGAATCATTATATTGTACCCTTGAAACTATCATAACGCTGTATGTTAACTACACTGGGAAAAATAAAAAACCTAATTGAAAAGTATGGGAAGTATAACAGGGAACAAAACAGACCATGTTTAGGGCCCTCAGGGAGCTTACGTTTTGGTGCGGGTGAAAGAGGCGATAAACAAGTCAGTAAAATGATTAGTATGTTAGAAGATGGTAAGGGTTAAGGAAATCGTGAAGTAACAACTGAAGCCGTAGAAGTAACAAGTTATAAGTGGGCCTGGCTGAGTTGGGTTCTTTCTAATGGACTGATCTGGAGGGCTTCCGTGAGGTGGTGTGTGAGGCAGGGGTCAGAGGGCAAGGGCGGGTGTGTTGGGGGAAGGGCACCTCAGGGGGAGGAAGGAGTGTGCAGGCCCTGGGGCAGGCGGTGAGAGGAGCCCTGGACGGGGAGAGAGGGAGTGAGTCAGCCGGTGCGGGGCCTGCAGGCCTTTGTGAGAGGTTTTGGCCTTTACTCTGCTTGAGATAAGATCCCTTTGGGGGCTTGGGCGGAGAACTGACCTTATCTGACTGTGACTCTGGTGGCTGGAGGCTGTGTTGGGAAGAGAATGAAGGGACAAAGGTTGAAGCGGTCCGGAGGGCGGCAGTCACGAGGGCACCGCAGGCAGCCCGTGAGAGAGGATTCTGAGGAGGAGAACGAGACTCTGGCGTGCCTTGAAGGTGGAGCTGCAGGGGCCGCCTGGACCTGGACCTGGACCTGGACCTGGACAGGGTGTGAGAGGAGCAGGGGGTTAGGGCTCCCGTAGCCTGGGTCCGTGGTTGTGGCCCTCGAAGGCCAGGGCTGTTCACACACCGCTTTTATTTAGAACAGAAACCTACCTGGAAGCCCTCAGCGGAATTTTCCTCAGATTCTGTGGCCATCACTGGTCATGTGCTCGCATCAGAAGTCCTGGAAAGCAAGGATGACAAAGGGAGGGGGACTCTGAGGGCCAGACCCAATGGTGGGGCGTGGCTACAGGGCGGGGCTACACTGCCTGCCCCGAGTTACCTGGTAGTGACGTCTCTGTTATAAATAGTCCTCTTTTTTAAAAAACTCGGTTTATTTATTTTGAGAGGGAGAGCGTGAGCAGGGAAGGGGCACAGAGAGAGAGGGTGAGAAAGCGAGAATCCCAAGCAGGCTCTGTGTGGACAGATCTGGGGCTGGAACTCATGAACCGTGAGACCAGGATCTGAACCCAAATCAAGAGGCTGTTGCTTCACCTAGGTGCTCTTAGAGTTTAAACATTTCTGAGCCGTATGTTTTAATGAGTTTAAAAATCTGAGATCAGTTTTCTAATTTTGAAATAAATGAATCCTAAAGTTACAGATAGGGGCAGGTGAATGCAGAATCTGATGCATAATTTATAGTGTTTCCTACCCTGGGTGTGTCATTTTAATCCAAATGCTGGGGGGTCATTCTTTATAAGACTATCACGGGGGCGTTGTGAGGGACAGCAGTGGTCTGGGTGGGAAAACCCAGAGCGCCCCGACCGCTCTGCACCCCCAGATCTCTCTGCCACTACGGGTGGGCAGTTTATCTGAGGCACATTCTTCAGTAGGGTTTCTTTTTCCCATTCTTCTTTCTTGTCTCTTTAGTCATTAGTAACTATTGATGTCTGTTTCTTCCTCCCTCCCTCTCTTTCTTCATCAGCAAGGCTGATTACTGGGTTATTTGTAACAAGAAATTTTTGTTTTACTGCATGATTAGTTGTTCATCCTTCAGTTTCAAGATGGAAGGCATTGTAGCTTTAAGTTCGTGAGTGTGGTTTTGAGCTCCTGGCCCTGCCCCCCCCCCTTGTCAGATACAGATGCTGCTGCTTGCACAATTTGGTGGTTCCAATTGACTTTAGGCAAGTGAATTAAACCTTCAGCTTTCAGTGAGAGAAAGCATGCCGAATGCTAAACTCCGTTCCGGGAAGTGCTCATTTGACCTTTGAGGAAGGGTTGATTCCCAGTAACTAACTAGGTGAGTTGTAAATGGGGAGGTAGGGTGGTCATGAAATAGTCGGGAGCTCTCATAGAGGGTGTGGTTCAGTTTGCTGTGGGCTCCCCCCCCCCAAACTTCATTGTTCAAGTTGAAATTGGAGTATATGAACTTGGGCCATTTCCACAGTTGTGCAGGTGCTCAGAGCCCTTCCCAATTCTCAGTCGTATTGAAGACAGGACTGTGGGAGCACAGATAGGTGAGATACATATACATTTTTTGGCAGGGTCATTTAGGCATAGTTGAGAAAGAATTCAGTGGAGGCCAGTAAAATATATATTTCTCTGTTTTCAGAGTGTTCACTTTAATATACTTTGTGGATTATTAGAATACTTTCTAACTTCCACGTTCTGTACTTAAAAGCAGCAGATTCTCTAAGGAAGTCGCCCGGTTTAGTTTTAGTTTAGTTTAGGCAAATAGAATTACCACAGTGTTAAATCAGTTGTTGGGTATCTGTTGTGTTAGGGCTCAACATAAGTACACATTTACTAGGTCTTTTTTTGTGAGGAATACTTTTTATTGGAAGGTTTAAGTGTAGATTTACAATGAAAGTCAGTTTAGTACGTGTTCTATACAATGTGGAATGTTTCTCCAGGAAGTGTAGAGGGCAGTGTAATGATAAGCAAGATCATTTTCTTCTTAGTGAAATTATGTCTCAGAGCAAGAGAAAGTTACCTACATCATTCCTTATATTAGCCCTGTATTATAATTTGACTTCTCAGCTCCCAGCTTTAGATTTATAGGGTGGTTACTAACTGCCTCTCCCTGTGCACATGTGGAAAGACTCCATGGAAAGACAAGGAGATTTGCTGAGAAGGAGAGGAGTTACGTGTTCTCGGGTGCCCGGCCAGGTGGCCCAGACATGGGAAATTGCTAGGCCTATTTGTTGTGTTTACTGTTAATAAAAATACAATTTACTGTATGTGACAGCTTACTCATGGAACTAAACCATAACTACTGGTATAATTGTGGGCCTAAAGCAGTTTTCTCCAAGCTTATTATTCAGATTTTTAGGAGTGCCTGTGTGGCTCAGTTGATTGAACATCTGACTCTTGATTTTGGCTCAGGTCTGATCCCAGGGTCATGGGATTGAGCCCTGTGTCAATTCTCTTGGGATTCTCTGTGTGTGTGTGTGTGTGTGTGTGTGTGTGTGTGTGTGTCTCTCTCTCTCTCTCTGCTCTTCTACACCCCCCCCCACTCCGTCCCCTGCTTGTGCTCTCTCATAAAATGAAATAAAATGAAATCCCTCTTCCAAATTATTAAAAAAAATTTAATCCATAGCCACAGTATTTATACCTCCCACCCCCGTTTTTAAAGTAGACTCTACACCCGACATGGGGCTTGATCTCAGACCCCGAGATCAAGAGTTGTGCACTCTACTCACTAAGCTAGCCAGGCCACCACATTTTTCCCCCGGAAATACGTTGTATACATCTATTACAGTCAGTCCATACATTAGGTAGTCGGAGAGCTAAATTTTATATTCCTTATTATTATTATCTTAAGCTCTAGCATTTTCAGGCCTCTGATTAGGACACGGAAATGCTTTGTGTTTATTCCACTTTGGAGACCATTAGCCTGGAAGATTGTTATAAAGAAGCGTCATAGTATTAATTTTCCTCCTTTGAATGTTAAGTGTAGTGTGTCCTGTAGAAGAGCGGGGTAGAATGATAGGTGAGTGGCATCTCTGAGTCCTGAAGAGGCCGTCGGAGAAATCCCAGCGCTGGTGAAATACAGAGTCTGAATTCGGGTCTGCTCGTCTGCGAAGGCTGTGCGTGACTGTTCATATTTGACCTACACTTCTCTAGTGTCCACACTGCGCCGGGGATTCTTCTAACACTTTCACCCATATTACTTACTGCACAGCTGTTGACTGAGGAGGAATCCAGTTTGTTAATTTATATAAGTGAAAAGCCAGAACTTTTTCGGGTTTCTAACTCAAAGCTCTTTGTTTTTCCCTCTAGAATGAAAGGGGATTTTCATCTCTGCTGATCTGGGTTCCGAGAATGAAGTGGTAATGCATATGAGATGCCTGAGTCACAGGGTCTGACATGTGGCCCCTCACTTGCTGTAGCAAGTGTTGGTACTTTTTACCCGAACATGAGAATGAGCTCTGTACAGCAGGCCGGTGTGTGCTTTCTAAGTGTGCGTTCAGCCACCTCCAGGGGCGCGTGTTAACAAGCGTGCTCTTCTCCAGTGTCTCCCTCTGCCACCTCCTTTGTGGAGCTGGTAAAAACGACAAATCTTATGTTAACATTGTATATTTAAATTTTTAAAAATGTTTTATTTAATTTTGAGAGAGAGAGAGAGACAGCGTGAGCAGGGAGGGTCAGAGAGAGAGGGAGGGAGACCCAGAATCTGAATCTGTCTGCACAGAGCCTGACGTGGGGCTCGAACCCACTAACCACGAATGAGATCATAACCTGAGTCGAAGCCGGCTGCTCAACCGACTGAGCCGCCCAGGCGCCCCTATATTATTTTATTTCACATGAAAAAAATAATACAAAATGTGGCATTTGTGGTCAGAGTATGGTCAACTCTGATGTCTAGGATATTCAGTCATGTCATTTAATTTGGTAGCATTTTGTTAGGTTTTTACATACAGACCGACATAAGAAGTTGGAAATCTCTATAATCCCACCATTCACATAATTCTTTCTGGCATAAGAAAAATTCCATGTACATGACTAGGGAACTTACTTAAAAATATGTAAAGGCAATTTAAATATTATAAACTAGAAACCCCTTCGGTTAGCTCCGGCTCCATAACCAAGTACCACAGCCTGGGGGGCCGGAGAACAGAGCCTCCCCCTTGCTGGCAGTCCTGGAGGCTGCGAGCCCCGGTGGAGGCCAGCAGTCCTCGGGCTCTCGGGAGGCCTCTCTCCGCGGCCTGCAGTCCGCTGCTGTCTCACTGTGTCCCTCCCTCTGTGTGTGCCTGTGTCCTGATCTTCAGAGACACCAGTCCTTTGGGATTAGGGTCCAACCCAACAACCCCATTTTAACTTAATTACCTCTTTAAAGGCCCTTCTTCCAAATACAGTCACATTCTGAGGTGCTGGGAGTTAAGATTCCAACATAAGAATTTGGAGGTGGGGGTGGGGAATTCAGCCTGTAACACCGCTCTACCCCAAAACCACTAATACCTGTTTTATTTATATATTTCTAGAAAAATTTCTTATCTTTATGTCTGTGGGCATGTGAACTTATATATGATGATGGGTTATTACGTTAGTTTCTTTGAAGTCAATGTGGACAGTAGACACAGCAGCAGAGAATACTGCAGGGTTGTGTTAGGTGGGGAAATGAGCTTGGTATACGGAACCAGACATGACCTATCATGAGGGTGTGTGTTTGGGTAGCGTGCGTGCGTGCGTGTGTGTGTGCGCGCATGTATATGTATGTACGTACCAACATATTAAAGCCTCTTCAATGTAAATTTTAAATTTTGTATTTGTCTTAGGTCCTTGATGCACTAAAACTTTCTCGGTGTGTGTGTGTGTGTGTGTGTGTGTGTGTGTGTGTGTGTGTCTGTCTGTCTGTCTGTCTGTCTGTCTATCCCCGAGTTTGTTTATCTGGTGCTCACCGTGCCCTGACTACTTGGTGAGGTTGTACGTATGCTAGGCATTAGGAGTACAAATGGTCCCTGACTTTGATGGTTTGACTTAAGATGGCTCCATTGACAGTAGTTCACTTTGGATTGCTTGACTTTGTGGTGGTACAGAAGCAATATGCATTCCGGAGAAGCCGCACAATGAGTTTTGGATTTGGATCTTCCCCTAGACGGGTGATCTGAGGTGTGATACTCTGTGGTGATGGTGGGCCACAGCACCCGGCCAGCCGCGCATGATCAGGAGGGTCAGAAACTGACACCCTGACAATCTTGTGCCTACACCACCCTTCCGGTTTTTACTTTCAGTGCAGTGTTCAATAAATTACAAGAGCTATTTGGCATTTTATTGTAAAATGGGCTTATGCGTATTGTAAAATGGATTTTGCCCAATTGTAAGCTAATGTAAGTGTTTCGAGTATGTGTAAGGTGTAGGCCAGGCTAAGCTATGATGTTTGGTATGTTAGTTACATTAGACGCATTTTTGACTTAGAGTATTTTCAACTCATGATATGTAACCTAGTTTTAAAGGAAGATTGGAATACAGAATGAGATCCCTGCCTATAAATTCTAAAGATGGGTGAAGAGGCAGGAGTCGAAGTCCATTTGGAGGTCTGAGTCCTGAACTGGAGAAGGAGTCCCTTGCCCTCCAAGGCTTACATGAAGCTGTCCTGGGAGAAGGGAAGATAACGCTTGACCTGGAGCTTGTCAGGACTGTGCAGACCTATTTTAGGCAGAGGGACGTGTAAAGGCAAAGAACCTTGAGGGGGGAGATCAAAGGTTAAATACACTGGGGCACCTGGGTGGCTCAGAGGGTTAAGCATCCTACTTTGGCTTAGGTCATATCTCCGGTCCGTGAGTTCAAGCCCCATGTCTGGCTCTGTGCTGACAGCTGGGAGCCTGGAGCTGCTTCGGATTCTGTGTCTCCCTTGCTCTCTGCCCCTCCTCTGTTTGCCCTTTGTCTCTCTCTCAAAAATAAAATAGACATTAAGAAAATTTAAAGGTTAAATATGTTGAAAGTATAACATGTAGAGGCGTGACAGCAAATGAGGCTAAACTGATTGGCGTACGTTGCATTGTGAAGGGTCTTTTATGCTCTAGTAGTAAGAGGTTTGTCTGTCTGTAAGACTCGGAGTACGTGACCATTGCAAGATGAAGAAAGGAGAATGCGGTTGTATTTGCCTTTTAAAAGTATCTGCCTGGTGTTAGTATGAGGAATGAGGGGAGGGAGAGTAGAAGTTGTTGAATGTGGGCAGATATAACAGGAATGAGTACCTGAAATGGTTTTGTGGATGAAGAAGAGGTAACAGGTTGAAAAGAGGTCTCAGAGGTAGGGATAAGTAAGAGTTGTGTAGGAGAAGGAGAAAATGGAAATGATGGAAGTTTCTAGGTGGAGGGAACGAACTGGGACAGGCACGATGAGGACAGATTCAGTGTGGGGTCTGTTGAACTTAGCACGCCGGTACTCTGTTAAGGTGAAGATGCTCACGGGGTGTCTGGACGGGTGGGGGGCCGGTGTGGACTGGAGAGACCGGAGACTGTGCGGGGTTGGCATTGAGCGAAGAACCTGTCTAGCGGAGAGGGACGTTATAGCTTTTATTCAGGGAGCAGTAGTATTTTCACAGGTGGCCAGAAGGAAACGTTGTAGAGGCTGAGGGAACAGCCAGAGAAGCCAAGAAATAGAGATTTTAGTGCGAACGTGTGTAATGTATGGTGTCCGTTCTAGGGATGAGGGTGGGGAAAGGTGACGACAACTTACCGAGCGTCTGATAGATTTGATAGTCTGTCTAACATCAGTGAAATAGTGGGTTTGTTAACCAGCTTGTAGGAAGTCTGCCGGTGAATTAGAGATAAGAGGAAGTATAGGCATAAATGGCTGATCATATTCTAATGCTTTTTTTTTTTTTTTAAGTTTATTTATTTTGAGAGAGAGAAAGCACCAGTGGGGGAGGAACAGAGAGAGAGAGGGAGAGAGAATTCCAAGAAGGCTCCACACTGTTAGTATAGAAATCATGACCCGGGCTGAAATCAAGAGTCAGATGCTTAACCGACTGAGCCAGGTGCCCCGACTGATCAGACTTTCTACAGAACTTTGGCTCTAAACCTAAAGTATATGGTGTATAGAGAGGAAAGAAGCAAGTTCAGGAATTATGGACACTTGGAGGTAGGCCAGGCTGGGGTGTAGTTCCAGATTTACGGGCGGACAGTGGTGGCAGTGGTGGTGGGGAGAAGCTGAAGAGGAACGGAGCGTCTTGCCTCATGTGCGCTTGCCTGCTTCTTGCCACGTGGCGGGACTGTCCCGTCGCCCAGTGGTTCGGTGACAATTGGCTATAAGTCTGGCCATAAGTCGGGTATGGCTCCACGAGAAGGCATGGAGGGGAACCAGGCTGGGCCCGTGAGGGCTGGGGCAGTCACTGTAAGCAGTGGCTTACTGGAGAAATGATTTTTCTATTACTATTCTTCTGCACTGGTGGGTTGGTTCAGTAATAAATATGTGAGACCTTTTGTTTAAGGAACAAAAACAGAGAAACATATAATTTATACTTGTTGCTGAGTCATCTATTTTTGTAGTGTGGCTTTATTTGTGGATAGTTTTGATTTAGAATTTTCTTGTGTTTAAGTTTATTTTTATTTTTGAGAGAGAGAGAGAGAGAGAGAGAGAGAGAGAGAGAGAGAATTCCAAACAGGCTCTGCTGTGTTAGTATAGCGCCTGTCCTGAGGCTTGGTCTCACAACCATGAGATCATGACCTGAGTTGAAATCAAGATTTGGATGCTTAACCAACTGAGCCATCCAGGCGCCCTTTGATTTAGAATTTTCAGAGTGTTTCTTATGCTGAAATAAATGGGTTAAAAAGACATTTTAAAGCCAAATATAATTTATTTTGAATGCTCATTATTTTGCATTATCTTTTTCATGGTCTTCCCCTTCCCAGTCTGTTCACCTGGATAATAATAAATTGTCTCCTGTCCCATAATTATACAGTTGCATAAAATTCTAGATTAAGGAATGTGTATCTTAGCATATTTAATTACAATAATAACAACCCCTGGGCCCTTCACAAATACTATTTTGATGAATGTGATAGAATTTTACATTAATCTAGAACAGTGCTTAGGACAGAGTGAGGTCCTTAACAAATGAGGGTTGGTTCTGAATTGCCCTTTTCTCTGTGACGGGTCGGAAACATTTGAAGAGAGCCTGAACACTAAAATAGTCTCTAAAACGTTATCAAATTTGGGCTCCAAAAGAGAACTGTTTTAAAGTTCTAATATATTGTTTTTCCTGATAGAATCCGAGAATCTTCAGGTTAGAACACAATTTCATAAAAATGAATGTACTTGGTTAACTGTTATCAAAAATCCCTTGATTAGAGTACACTATTGTTTGTGTACGGGTATGTTCGCACGTTTAAGTGTTTTAAAATAGATTTACTTGGGGCGTCTTTCTGTCTCAGTAGAGCAGGTGACTCCTGATCTCAGGGTCATGAGTTCAAGCCCCATATTGGGCACAGAGCTTACTTAAAAAAAATCAATAAAGTAATAAAATAGATTTACTTTTGGATGTATACATAGGTGTCTATATATGTATTTCTAAATAAGTGAGGTTGGTCAAATGATCATTATGGAGGGCTACAATTTTTTTCTAAGTACTTAAATGTTTTAAGATAGATTTACTTATAGATGTGTAAACACATATCCATATATACGAGTGAAATTGATCAAATGATAGATTCATTATAAAGGGTGATAATTTACCCCCCCAACCTATGTGTTTCACTGTATAGCATGGTAATTTGGGATTTTGGGAGTTCGATAATTTTGCATTACTGTAAGCCATATATATATATTTCTTATTCTAAAAGTATTGTATTCATCATTAATTCAGCCTATCAAAAGTTATAAACCACAAGCTCAGTTCTACTCCACAGAAGTAGTCTCTGAAAACTTTCTTGTATTACTTTCCAGATACTTTTCATTTGTAGGTAAGAGATTTATGTGCATAGAAAAAAATAGATGCAGGCAGAATTATGCTGTAAAAGCTGTTTTATAACTTCTGTAGATTTTTGTAGGTGCATCTTGATCAGTGATGTAGATCCAGTTCAGTGATGATTTAAATAAAATGATTTTTTCCATTTATTAAATCCTATTTAAAAATTACTGTTATATGGGGAGGGGGGGAAAGGAGGTGGGGGTGGTGATGGAGGAGGGCACTTGTGGGGAAGAGCACTGGGTGTTGAATGGAAACCAATTTGACGATAAACTATCTAAAAAAAAACAAAAAAAAAGAAAAGAAATAAAAAGGAAACTACAAAAAAATTACTGTTAAAATCATGTTATTTAATTATCAATAAATAGAGATGGCTTAGGTAAAATCAAGTCGGAAAAGTTGGATTAAAATATTAAAACTTATAGGAGCATCTAGGCGGCTCAGTTAAGGATCTGACTCTTGATTTTGGCTCAGGTCATGATCTCATGGTTCTTGGGTTCGAGCCCCTGCATTGGGCTTGCGCTGACAGCATGGAGCCTGCTTAGGGAATTCTCTCTCTACCCCTCTCTCTGCCCCTGCCTGCATGTGCTCGCTTTCTCTCCCTCTCTCAAAATAAATAAATAATTAAGCATTAAAAAATATTAAAACTTCTGCTATGGGCTACTTGCAAGAATAAGGAAGTGTGGTCTCTTTAATGCACACTAAAACATTTTTTTAAATGTTTGTTTATTTTTGAGAGACAGAGAGAGCTGAGCAGGGGAGGGACAGAGAGGAGACACAGAATCAGAAGCAGGCTCCAGACTCTAAGCTCTCAGCACAGAGTCTGACGTAGGGCTCCAACTCAGGAACTGCGAGATCATAACCTGAGTCGAAGTCGGCCACTTAACTGACTGGGCCACCCATGCACCCCTTGTTTGTTTATTTTTGAGTGGGAGAGGGAGAAAAAGAGCACAGGAGTGAGTGGGGGAGGGGCAGAGACAGAGGGAGACAGGTGAATCTGAGCGGGCTCCAGGCTCAGAGCTGTCAGCACAGAGCCCCGTGTGGGCTCTAACTCATGACCCGGGAGATCATGACCGGAGCTGCAGGCAGACGCTTAACAACCTGAGACACCAGGCGCCCCTGTTTTTTTTCCCCCTTAATGTCTTATTCCCAGGTGTTTCTTGTTGTAAGAACCCCACGTACAGTTTTGGAGAGTATTTATATCTTTGTGCTGACAGTACCGCTCTTCTGTAGTTACTCTTCTGAGAGAGTAAAGTGAGTGTTGTAGGAGCACAAAACAAAATTATGATTAAATGTAACTGTTGTAAGTTAGAAATCCTGGTTCTACTTACTGGTCTTTTGACACTTAAGAGCCTGAGCTCTGTATGAAACCAGGGCTGGTCCAGATCCTGGATGCACCACTCAGTAACTGTGTGACCATGACCCTTCCCAAGGTTCAGTTTTCCTGTCTAACGTGAGGAGTAACGGTTGTGGTGGGTCCATGAAGCGATGTTAACTGAAGCTCTGTCAGCTGCTCAGACAGATAGACCTTGAACTCTCAGGGGCTTAAGACAGTAAGAGTTCATTCTGCTGGGACTCCAGGCTAATCTCTTCTCTCCTGTCTTCAGCACTGACTTCCAGGATTGTCCTGGGCATTGATGCCCACCTGGCAGATGGGGAGAGCCGGGGGATGGGAGATTCTGGGCCAGGGCCTGGGTCAGGTGGAGAAATCTCCAGTCACTTTGCCCCCATTTCACTGTCTGCAAGTCAGACACACAGAAGGGAAGCTGGTGAATGTAGGAACGGGAGATGTGTTTGGTGACTAGCCAGCCCACCTGCCGTGAGGCCTCAGCTGTGGAGATGGTTCTGGAGTATGTCCTTCACCTCCTGGGGGTCCGTGTTTCTGTCTGTGGAGTGGGGAGGGCGGTGATGCGGCAGGGGACGGTCAGCCTTTCTTGAGAGCTTCTGTGAGTACTGTTTTAGGAAAACTGCGTTAATTCTACACCAGTCCTCAGAAGTAAAGACTACTCTTGTCCCTTTCCCCCCTCCTTTTCTTTTTCTAACATCTGAGGAAATGAGGGCACAGAGTGAGCTGTGGAGCCGGGATTTGAACTCGAGCAGTGCTCACTGCAGGGCCTGTGCTTTTAGTGCTCTGCTCAAAGTCCCACGCATGCGCGCTTCCGTTAACCTTCTGCACTCTGCTGGCTCCCGAACCTTTCTTCTCTTGGTGTCTGTTCTTTAGCAAAGGTCTTTGTGATCAAATAATTGCTTTCAAATTGCTGCCACCTCCACCGGTGATCATTTCCCCATCCCTGTACTTGCCCCGGCATTCAGTAGACTTAGAGTCACTCCTTTTCCCTTTCCACGTGCTTTTTTAACCTTTATTTCAGAAAATTTGCCCATATACACATGTGTGCAGAATGGTATAATGAATCCCCAAGTACCTGTCACTTCTTTTGAACAAATTATCACACATGACTAAACTTATTTATACTGTTAACCACTTTTCGTGTTATTTTGAAATACATTTCAGGCATAACGCACTTTCGTTTATGAATGTTTGAGAATGTATTTCAAAAAAGTAAAGATTAAAAAACCTAATACCATCATCGTTCCTAAAATAATTAACAGCTGAATCCATAATATCATCAAATGTTCAGTATTCAGATTACACAGGTGTCTCTCTCTTAATAGTTTGTTTGAATTAGGATCTACATAGGCTCACACATTGTGACTGGGTCTCTCTTAATCTATAGGCTACTAGCCTCCTTTTCTATCAGTATATGTGTTGAAAAAACAAGTTATTTGCCCCATAGAGTTTTCCACCGTCTGGGTTTTGCTGATTGTATCCTGAGGTTTAACATGTTTCTCTGTTCTCTGTATTTCCAAATGAGTAGGTGGACTTTGATCAGATTCTGATCCAAGGTCATTTTTCATAATTGCCTCTTAGGTGGCACATAATGTCTGGTTGTCTCTTGGCGATGCCAGCGGATGTTGATGACCAGTGCCCAGATCTGTTGATGCATCAGGGATGGTAAATTCTGCTACTCCTTCACTTTATTTGCTGGAATACTTTGTTTTTTTAATTTTTTTAATGTCTTTTTATTTTTTTATTTTGAGAGACAGAGAGTGAGTGGGGGAGGGGCAGAGAGAGAGGGAGACACAGAATCTGAAGCAGGCTCCAGGCTCTGAGCTGTCAGCACAGAGCCTGATGCGGGGCTCGAACCCACAGACTGTGAGATCATGGCCTGAGCCAAAGTCAGACACTTAACCGACTGAGCCACCCAGGGGCCCCTGGAATACTTTGATAAAGAGAAGACCCCCGCCTCACTGATTGTTTGACTGCCTAGCACAACAGTTTGTCTGGGAAAGACAGGATGAAGGTTTGACCCACCCTTCCTGCCTGCCCACCTGTCTTTCTTCCTTTCTCTGTGTGTGTGTGTGTGTGTGTGTGTGTGTGTGTGTGTGTGTGAGAGAGAGAGAGAGAGGGAGAGGGAGAGAGGGAGGGAGAGAGGGAGGGAGAGAGAGAGGGAGAGAGGGAGGGAGAGAGGGAGGGAGAGGGAGGGAGACCGCCAGTAAGTGCATGCTTGTGCTTGAGCTGGGGACAGTCAGAGGTAGAGGGAGAGTGAGAATCTCAAGCAGGCCCCAAGCCAAGTGCGGAATCTGAGGCAGGGCTTCAAGACTGTGAGATCATGACCAGAGCCAAAACCAGGAGTGGGTGCTTAGCTGTCTGAGCCACGGGGGCGCGTGTCTTTCACTTTCTTCAGTCTGCAGCCTAATTAGTTGGTCCTGAATATTTCCCAACTGTGATTAAGAAGTTTTTTATTTTTAGTATCAGTGACTGTATCTGGCTCTTGATTTCGGCTCAGGTTGTGATACCATGGTCATGGGATCAGCCTTGCCTAGGGTTCTCTGTGCTGAGTGTGGAGCCTGCATGGGATTCTCTCTTTCCCTGCTCTTACTCTGCCCCTCCCCTCCCCTCCCCTCAGAGTAAATAATTAAAAACAAACATTAAAAACAAACAAATATATATTTGGTCATTCACAGGACCAAAATATATAGTTTGTATTTATTTGGTATCTACATTCACAGTTCCTGAAAATACTTCAGAGACATAAAGGTGAATTGGTTGTCTTATTATTGGGGACAGTGACTTTTGGACCCCACCCAAGGGTGGGGGCTGGGTGCCAGAAGGAACAGGTGAGTAGAGGCTTGGAACTTTTATCTCCCTCTTCCCCCCCCCCCCCCCCCCCCCCCCCCCCCCCCC
>NC_043701.1:4563158-4682665 GCF_006229205.1 Suricata suricatta
TTGTCTGGGACCTTGCCCTATCTGTCTCTTAACCTGGCTGTTGATTTATGTCTGTCATCATGTACTGTAATAAAGGAGTAAATGTGTTTCCCTGGATTCTGTGAGCTGCTCCAGCACATGCGGAAGCCTGAGGAGGAGATGGTGACCGCCTGGGGCTTGTTCACTGGCTCTGCCAGGGGTGTGGAGGGACACCCTGCTACCCTGCTGGAGAGTGAGGAACGTTAGGTGTCTCTGTGTGTGTGTGTGGGGCAGGGGAGCGCGCGCACTCCCTCAACGTGGGAATTGGGGCAGGGGAGCCTTAAAAGAGAATGAAACCAGGCTCTGCACATAGTGGGATGCACATAGAGGTACTTAGCTTTTGAAGGTCAGGAAAGGGCTCTGGAGTTGACCTTGAGCCCGGCTTTGCAGGTTGAATAGCAGCTTGGTTCTGATGGAGGAGGTAGAGGGAGGCAGCGCGTGTGGAGGCTGCGCAGTGAGTTGGCAAGTGAGGAGGTTTGGGGGGCGGGGGGGCTGCCAGCCAGTGCCCGGGTGGAGACACTGCAGAGCTGAGGCCGCAGGGGCTGGACGGGTTTTAGTCTGTTTGAAGAAGAGTTTAACTCCCAGAGTCCGCGGAGACACCCTGGAAGGTTTTCTCTAGTGAGTGACGAGGGCAGTGCGGACGGTGCCCTTCTGTGGACTGCTGATCCGCGTTCGGTTTCCTTCCTCGCTGGCACTGCCCGCCGCCTCCCCGCGCTCTCGGGCCACCACCGAGGGGTCGCCGGGCGGGAGGCTGCTCTCCTGGCCTTGCTTCCCGTCATCATTGCAGGGGTGAGGATGGCAGTAGTTGGCCATGACTAGGGGCACTTCCCTGCAGTGGCAGGTGCCGCTCTCGCCATACTGTTATCCCCATGACACGGGGGACTCGCTCAAGGTTGCACTTGTAGTAAGAGGAAGGGGTGATGTTGAACCTAAGCATTCAGCCTCTGGAACGCATGCCCACAGCGATCCATGGCACCGCCTCACACCCACACACCAGGCCCCAGAGTCCTGTCTTCCCTCCCTCCCCTCAGTCTGACGTCACCAGAGGTTTTCCTGGGGGTTCTGGTCCACTAGTCCCCGGGCCTGTGTCAGAGGTGACGCCCTTGGGCATTGAGCTGTGAGGGGATGTTTTTTTATCTTTAAATTTTTAAAAATATTTTTAATTTATTTTTGAGAGAGACAGCGCAAGCAGGGGAGGGTCAGAGAGAGAGGGAGACACAGAATCTGAAGCAGACTCCAGGCTCTGAGCTCTCGGTCAGCACAGAGCCCGAAGCGGGGCTCGAACCCACAGCCCCCACGAACTGTGAGATCATGACCTGAGCCGAAGCTGACTGAGACCCCCAGGCACCCCTGTGAGAGTGTTTGAGCATGTGTCCTGAAAAACCCATGTGTCTGAGGGTTTGTGAGATTATGGTTTAACTATGAATTGGCCTTAAAAAAGTTTATGGTGTCCATAAAATTATATATAGCTAACATGTAAATATTCATTAAAAGAAAATAAAGATTTTTGTTTTATCTTAAGGTTTACATATATTTATTAGTATATGTTTTTTATGTACAGACTATGTACATATGTAGAGAATACTCAGAAGAACTAGGACACACTATATATAAAATGTTATAAGATATATGGGGTCATATTATTTCTATATTTTCACTTAAGGGAATCATCACAGAAAGATTCTATCTCAGTACCCACAGTGCTAGAGGCTTTTAGTAGCTGCAGAATATTACATTGCTTAAATAAATAACTCATCTGAATAGTGTTTTCCTAGACATGCAGATGAGTATCCTTAGAGCGAACCCTTTGTGCATTTTATTATTTACTCAGGATGAATTCCCAAGTGAGATTCCTGGGTCAAAGGTTATACAGATTTTGGAGACTTTTAATACTGACAGATATCATTATAGCATAATTGTACCAGTTTATATTCTTAACAATAATATATGAATATATATTTACCTATTTACCTGTTCCCAGGGGTATCGTGATTTAAAAAAGAAAAACATCTAAAGCACATTGGAGATTGATTTGGGAGTGTAAATACCCCATTTATCCCCCATTCGGGTTTTGAATGAATCAGTCATAATTTTAGCTGTCTGAATATAAAAGAGAGCTAATAAAAACGAGATGACACTTCATTGCCAAATAAGTGAAATGGCCTGAGAGCCACAGGTACGGGGTGGGGTGGGCGGGCAGGTGGCAGTGGGAGAGATGACTTGCTGTGAGAGTTGTGTGAAAATGAGTTAAATGAGTTGAGGGAGGTAGAGAGGCAAATAGAGGATGTTCTAAATAAGGACCTCGAGCCTCGGGGGTTAGGGTTCTCTCCCATTAAAAAAAATTGAGGGGCAGGGGTGCCTGGGTGGCTCAGTCGGTTGAGTGTCCGACTTTGGCTCAGGTCATGATCTCGTGGTCCGTGAGTTTAGGCCCCACAGCTCTGTGCTGACAGCTCAGAGCCTGGAGCCTGCTTTGGATTCTGTGTCTCCCTCCTACCTGCCCCTCCCCTGGGCACGCTTTGTTCTTTCAAAAACGAATAAATGTTAAAAAAAAAAAAAAAAGCCGTGGGTAGATCAGGATATCCAGTTAGTTGATCTCTTATTGCCACTATGAGTTAAAAGCATATTTTATTTTTAAATGTTTATTTTTGAGAGAGTGCGCACACAAACAGGGGAGGGGCAGAGAGAGAGGGAGGAGACACCGAATCTGAAACAGCTGTCAGCACAGAGCCTGAAGCAGGGCTCAGACTCATGAACCACGAAAGCATGACCTGAGCTGAAGTCAGATGCTTAACCGACTGAGTCACCCAGGGACCCCCAAAACATCTCTCTTATTTGAATGAAGCCTGAGTGGCTTTTGATTTCTCTGACTGGGAGAGGTTGGTCGTGTGCACCAGAACTCAGTTTCTGAGACAGGATATTCCTGAGGAGGGCAGTGGGAAAAAGAACTGGAACGGTGGACTGTGGCCAGTTGAAAAGAAACCTTGAATACTGAGCAACAGGAATTAGGTTCTTACTTGATATGTTGTAAGCAGCCTTTTGGGATTTTAAGCAGGTGAAAAATGCAGTGCTTACGCATAGGACAGCTTGGGAGGGGGAATTGGAGGAGGGACACAGATACACACCAGGAGCTCCAGGGAAGATAGCGAAGCGTTGCTGCTAATGGCACTGGTCATAGAGAGCTGAGATGTGAGACGTTACACGGAGAAAAGTGGCACATTGTGGTGATTAACTGCTGTAGGGCCACAAAAGGAAAAGTAATAAACATAACACAAAGCTTTTAGCTTGAGGTTTTGATAACAGTAGATGGCAGGAGAGGAAGACCATTTTATTTCTTTTTTTATTTAAAAAATTTTTTTAATGTTTTATTTATTTTTAATAGAGAGAGAGCATGAGAGGGGGAGGGTCAGAGAGAGAAGGAGACACAGAACGGAAGCAGGCTCCAGGCTCTGAGCTAGCTGTCAGCACAGAGCCTGACGTGGGGCTCGAACCCACGAACGTGAGATCTGATCTGAGCCGAAGTCGGAGGCTTAGCCGACTGAGCCACCCAGGCGCCCCAAGACCATTTTATTTCTAAAAGTTAATGTAAGACCACTGTAGGTTATAAACTTCTGAAACCAAATCTCAGGATTCTTAGTGTATTTGTTGCCACTTTCTAGATTATTAACATGGTGTTGTGTGTTTCTGAAGGTACTGTATGACCTTTATTTTAGAATAGTAATGGAAAATAGAAGAAACGTGCATTAAATGGTTGTTTACAAAGAGGGAATAGGGGCGCCTGGAGGGCTCGGTCGGTTGAGCCTCCGGCTTCGGCTCCGGTCATGATCTTACGGTTCGTGGGTTCCAGCCCTGCGTCGGGCTCTGTGCTGACAGCTAGCTCAGAGCCTGGAGCCTGTCTTCAGATTCTGTGTCTCCTTCTCTTTCTGACCCTCCCTTGCTTGCGCTGTGTGTCTCTGTCTCTCAAAAGTAAATACAAAACATTAAAAAAATTATAAGAGAGGGAATAGAATATCTTCTCTACGGCAGAGTTTCTCTTCCTCGGTACTGTTGACATTTGGGACAAATTCATCTTGTTGTGGCCGTGCTGTGCATTGAGGGGTGTTCGCCAGTCCCTGGACTCATTAGATGTCTTTAGACATGTTGCCAGTGGTTGTGGTGGGGGCAGAAGTTGCCCCCTTCCCCCTCCGCAAGTTGAGATCACCGTTCTAGTGGCATCAAACCAGGACTGCGGGATAAACGTTTTCTGTGCGCCTAAAACCGTGCCCGGCATGTGACTGGAGCTCAAATATTTGTTGAATAAATGAATAACCAGAGTTTGGCTTTGAATAAAAACCAGAACAAAAAGTGGGGAGCTCACGCTGCTTTATGGCAGATCTTTCACGTCTCCTTTTCTGCTCTGCAGCATTAAACCGATGAGTTTGTTTTTCCCAGTGTATGCTTGATTCTGATCCTCTTTTTGCCGTGAAATTTTCAGAGGCTGTCTGCTGAGTTTTATTCACACTTCTTAGCCTGGAATTCAAGTCCTTTGCATATCCTGGGTCTGCTTGACTGGACAGCCCTCCCCTCTGCCTGCTCCAGCTTCTCTTGCTGGCTCAGTCGCTCCCTCGCTCTCTTCCTTCCTGTTTTCTGGTCTGAAGGCCCGGGCATCCCTCTTGGTGAAGTCCTTACTCCTCGTACAGTGGTAGTGGTCTCTTTCCTCCCAGCTAATCTGCCTGCACTGCACACCACACGTCCTCATCTGTCTCCTGGTCCACATGCCTTAAGTTTGATGAGTGTGTCTCTGCAGATCTGTCCCCTCCGGCAGGGCGCCGGTTCTGCGCTGTGGCCTCTTACAAGCAGAGGCGAGGTGCGTTTCCTGGGATGTGGTGGTTGGTCGTTCATTCCTTGGCTAACAAGTTGAACAAGCTTGCTAATGTGAGGATTTTATGACATTACTTCAGATATGCTGTTAGTGACATGGTTATGATCAAGTAGCAAATAAGTAGTTCTAAGACTTTTTATTGTGGAATTTCCAACGTATGTAAATGCAGAGTTTTTATATCAGACCTCTGTGTTTGCACCACCTGGTTTTAATTACTATCCCCTCTGGCTATTATCTGTGCTGTCTCCTCCCTGGTTACTTTGAAACAAGCTCTAGATTTCAGATTATCAGCAAATATATCAGTATGTATCTAGTTTTTTTTTTTTTTTTTACATGACTTCTGCAAAATGTTTTGAGAAAACTGGTTCAACTCAAAGAAGAGGGAGGTTAGAAACTGCTCAAAAAGCGGCCTTGAATGAAGTCTCCTTGGTGTTGTGAGGGCCTCAGTCCGGGTGAATGGGAGCCAGGGACGTGGACTTGCTTTGGGAGGTAGGCTGCGAAGTGCAAAGGGAAGAGTTCAGGAGAGTTTTCTTGGAAGAGGGGGAAACAAAACACATTTTTTTTTAAAGTTTGCTTTTGAGAAAGACAGCGAAGGGGGGAGAGGCAGAGAGAAACTCCCAAGCACAGAGAGGGGCTCAGTCTCATGAACTGTGAGATCATGACCTGAGCCGAAACCAAGAAGATGCTCAACTGACTGAGCCCCCCAGGTACCCCAAAACTGAACAACTTTTACATGTTTCATTTTATTTGAGTCCTTCTAAGTTTTTTTTTAAAGGCGGTAAGAGAGTGTTTCTTTATTTCACTGAAGTTGAAAATAGGGCACAGAAAAAGGAAGATATAGTCCTTGCACAACCTGGAACTTCTGACTTAATATAGTCAGAATATATTTCAGAGTGAAGAAAATACTGGAACCTGAGTGTTTTCATTATCACATTAACCAGTTAAGAAAGTGTGCGTGACAAGTATATATCTAGGCACATGCAGGTGTAAATCTAGAATTGGGCATCAACATGAATAAACATCTGACTGTCTCCTGTGAATGAAGAAAGGTTCTCTGTGGGCTGTGGGGAAGCCCAGAAGTAAGTGTGCCTTGGAGAGCTTACAGTCTAGATAGGAAACAAAAAGTAAAAAGGGAAGAAAAAATCCATTGCTTAAATAGTGAATTAACAAATCACAGTTTAAATAATAATGAAAGGCATCTGTAAAAGATGTCAAGATAGGACATAATTAGTAGCACGAAGTTGAATAGGCCTTGAGAGAAGAGATGTGTAGGCAAGGATATTTTAGAAGTCTGTAATTAAGGTTTGGAAGAATCTGAGATATTTGGAGTGGAGGAGATAGCTTTTTAACTTTTTAAATTGTGAAATTTCATCTTCCTTTCCTGTATATGTAATTCTCCATATAATTATATATAGTTTAAAGAATAACACACATTTGTGTATCTACCTTATAGTTTAAGAAATAGAATATTCTTTGAAATTCCCCAGAATGCCTTTCCATGGTCATACCGCCCCTTTCTCCCCAGAGTAATAACTCCGAAGTTTGTATTTAACATTTCCTCGGTTCTTTTTATAGTTTCTAAAATTCATGTATGTATCTCTCCCTACATAATGTGTATTTAGATTTGCCTGCTTTTACCCTTTTTCTTAATGGAGTTGTATATTGTATTTACTGTATACAGTCTGATGCGAGTTACTTTTCTTTTTTGAGTGATTTGTCAGTATTTTCTGTACCTAACTGGTTTATTCATTTTCACTTCTGGATTGAAATTTTACCCCTATATTTCATCTCATGTTTACATTTTTCCCTTTGGTAGTTACACATTCTGTGTGTACTGTTTCTGTGTCTACCCTTGAAATATTAGCATAAATATTTATCTAAAATGTAACATGAATCAGGAATACACCTTACTCCTGAGCAGCAAACACTTCACAATGCTTTACTTCTGGTTCCCCTGCCTCCTGACTTAGACGCTCTTCCAGTTCATCATCTGAGTCCTTTTCGTAACCCCATGTGTCAGACCGTGCTGTCCTCTTTCATGAAGTCAGCTTTGTTTAGAAATAGGAATAAGTTTACTCTTTTCTCTCCTTACCAGTTTTTCTTCCCCTGAAACTTGAGGAGTTAATTGGTTAGAGTCTTTTGAGGGTCTAAAAATCTCCTGTCTTCTAAAAATTTGCCCTCCTCTTTTGAAAGATAGTTTTACTTGGTCACCATTTAAAATACATTTCTTACTCTCGGTCATGGCTAAAAACCATGTCAGTGCACCTAATGTATGTACATAGCTCAGCTTTACTGGGTAATACTGAGTGTTTGTGAAAACGATTGTACCAGTTAGAAATTCCCTGTTGGTTTAGTTTCTTACCAGCCCTTGGTATAATTGGATATAAAACATTTCCAACACAGGAGATGAGAACTATCATAGTGTTGTTTCAGATCCCATTGTTCTTGTTACCTGTGAGATTCAATACCCTTTGCATCTTTTTCTCTTTAGTTTCAATACTTTGCCTTCATAGATGTCTTAATAGCTCAAATATGGGTTAGTACTTTTTTAAAAAATTAATTTATTATTTTTAAAATTTATTTTTGAGACACAGTGTGAGCAGGAGAGGGTCAGAGAGAGACACACACACAGAATCTGAAGCAGGCTCCAGGCTCTGAGCTGTCAGCACACAACCTGATGCGGGGCTTGAACCCAGGAACTGTGAGATCATGACCTGAGCCGAAGCTGGACACTCAACTGACGGAGCCACCCAGGCACCCATAGATATTAATTTTAAAGTTTGTCATTAGTTTTAATTCGAGGGTATTCTGGAAAATTGATCTTTGTATAGCTCTCTTCCTTGTGGTGTATTTTGTTTTATTTTGCTTTTTAAGTTTTTGAACTGTCATATTTAAGTGCCCAAACGTCACAGCTATCTGTAATTGAAAAGTTTTATGTATATTACTGTAAACTCTTTCATTGTAAAGTGGTAAATAAAACAACAACAAAAAATGATTATCTTTTAGATATTTCTTGGGAAAGCTTTTTTTGTATTAAAAAATGCTTTTTAATGTTTATTCATTTTTGAGAGAGAGAGGAGGGGAAGGGCAGGGAGAGGGAGACACAGACTCTGAAGCAGGCTCCAGGCTTCAAACTGTCAACACAGAGCCCATTGGGGGGCTGGAACTCACGGACCACGAGATCATGACCTGAGCTGAAGTCAGACACTTAACCGACTGAGCCCCCCAGGTGCCCTGGGAAGTTTTACTTTTATTTATGGCAATTATGACACGTACTTCCCTTTCACTCCAAGTGTTCTAGTCTTTGTGAATCTTAAGCCTTCCTAAACAGCCCCATGTGTAGAACCTGTTGTCTGTAATTATCAGCTCTCAGTACACCTGCTGTAAGATGCACATGGATTATGTAGGAGGGATGATGCCAGTCTCACCGATTATGCCCATTTTGAGCTGCTGTGATGATTGCCGACTAATGGGAATGTGGTTACTCTTGGTGTTTCTTTGCTTCAGCCGTAATGCCCTTTTTGCTACATAAATTTGCTTTGACAGTTACTTGTATAGTATTTTAGTTTTTATAATCATCGGAAGATTTTTCTCTAAAACCTTTTTGACACAAGAGACTAAAAACAAGGCTGGTATCCTATTTATTTAGGATGCTTTTGGTATAGTTGTCCAGTTTGTACTCCTGATAGTGTCTGTTTTCCTGTGAGCTGCCAGGCTGAGGGTGTCGCCATTCTTTGCGAATTTGATACGTAA
The DNA here is from genome assembly GCF_006229205.1 of Suricata suricatta. NCBI lineage: Eukaryota > Metazoa > Chordata > Mammalia > Carnivora > Herpestidae > Suricata > Suricata suricatta. The sequence continues at coordinate 4,571,788 of NC_043701.1, forward strand.
AATGATACCTCCTTGCTTTAATTTTCATTCTTAAAATTGTGAAGTTCAGTGTCTCATGTGTTCTCTTTTTCAGTTGCTGGTTATATTCTGAATTTCTTTTTTGTCTTTAAAAAATAATAGTGTATTCAGGAGCGCCTCCGTGGCTCAGAGTCTGACTCTTGATTTCAGCTCAGGCCATGACCTCACGGTTTTGAGAGACCAGGCCCTGCATCAGACTCTGTGTTCGCAGTGCAGAGCCTGCTTGGGATTCTTTCTCTTCCTCTTTCTCTGTCCCTCTCCCACTTGCACTCTCTCTGTCTTTCTCAAAATAAGTAAATAAAAATATTAGTGTATTCCTAATACTTTTAAGAAAAATTATTTAATATCCGATAGGTGACATATTTTAGGTGGCATAAAAGTCCAGTTATACTTTGACCATAGAATAGTAATGCCATGATTTGATTTTTATTGTGTATGTAAATGTATATATTAATACATAGATATAAATCAAATTATTGAACAAAGCAGTCACAAGGATTTTTTGCATCTTAAATCCAAATTATAATGGGCACATATTTTCAGCTTCTGGGTAGTTTTTGGCATTATATGGTCTCAGTAATGGTTGAAAGTGTTAGAGGTTGACAGGCCATAGGCTTTGGTCACAGAGGCATTTTTAACTATTATTATAAACAACCCAAACACCATAAACTGCTCCTTTATTTTTGCATATGACCCCTTCTAAGTATCATTAGATGTTTGATTTTGGGAGGTTGGCTGTATATTTAGAGTGGGGTAAGAAACGACTCCTGGACTACTAGAGCATAAAAAGTAAAAGTTCCTTAGTGGTTCCTAAGGAAAGACCTCATCTTTTAATTCCACCCCCACTTATTAAAATATAGATGAATGTATGTTCTTTATAAAAAACTCACGAAGAGAAAAAACGAAAGGCCCTTCCTTGGCCACCAGGTTCACTCCGTACCTCTGGAGGAAATGATTGTTACCAGGTGCAGATTCTAGATATTTTGCTGTGGATTTGTACGTGCACACACATCTACAAATGCACATTCATAAAGCGTATCCACGTTTATACTTTATATACGCTTATAAAACACTCGTTGAAGTGTATTATTCTACAGTGTACTTTTTCTCATGAGACTGTGTCTTGGAGATCTTTCTAAATTAGTACCAACAGATTGGTCTCTTTGTTCTTACTGGCTGTTTAGAGATGGGAAACCATTGAATGGATAGAGCATACCTTGTTCCCTTTGATCAGCTTTTATGTTGTGTGTACTGTAGTGAACATCCTTATGTGTCTCTGTGTCAGCTGTCTTTCTCAGTGTGTGCACGTGAGGTAATGGATTTCTAGGTGTGAGGCTGTGTTCATATTTTATATTTTGATAGCTGTTGCTAAATTGTCTTCCAGTATATGCTGTTCCATTTACATCCTTGCCAGCTGACGTCTAAGTCTGTCTCTCCTCTGTTCCCACCATTCCTGAATATTATCAGTATTTTTCATTTTTCATTTCATCATTCGATTTCCCTGTTTACTTGGTCAGAGATTGAACGCTGTCCTATTTCATAGGTCCTTTCATTTTGTGTCTGAATTACTTGTTTATACTGCCTCTTTTTCTGTTATGTTCTTGAGTAAAATTATAGTCTTTCTCATTAGGATTATTCTTAGAAACGTGATTATTGTTGCATCTCTTTTCAGTCAGTTGTTTGAATTGATTATTGCTGCTGTTTGTTCAGCATGATGTATGGGAAGGTTATTGGTGTTTATATGTTCTATATTGATCTCATACTCTTCTAGAATGCTTAGCTTTTCGGTTGATTAACTTGTATTATCTTTTCTCCTCCCACCCCCTGTTCTCTCTCTCCCTTTCTCTCTCTTTTTAGTATAGTTGACTCACAATGCTAGATTAGTTTAAGGTGTACAACTTAGTGACTCAACAGATTTTTATATTATATGCTGTGTTCACCACAAGCGTAGCTACTGCTAGGATCTTACCGTTGGCTGCAGTTCTCAGGCTGTGCCCTTTGTTCCGTGACTTAGTCCGTGACTGGAGGCTGTGCCTCTCTTCCCTGCACCTCTTTGGCCCAGCCCTCATCTGCCTCCCCTCTGGCAACCATCATTTCGTTCTCTGTATTTATACGTCTCAGTCTGACTTTCGTTTGTAGCTTGTATTTTCTAAGTAGATGCTGGTTATCTGCCAACAATGACAGTTTTGTCTATTCCTGCGTAGTATTAAAACTTACTTTTTTTTAATTCACCTTAAGGACACAGCATTCACAGTTTCAGGTTACCTGGCTTTCTTTCAAAGTTTGACTCCCTAGGAAACTTTTCTGTTCAGCAGCAAATAGAACTACAACTTGCTTAGGCAGTTGTCTCCATTGTAGTTGTGAAACCCTTATTTTCCTCCCGACTGACAGAACTGTTGTCATTCCCAGAGCCTGTACTGTGTGCCTGAGTTCTGTCTGGTGCTCGGAGGGGTTGCGAGTGAAGCAGGGACAAGAACAGACGCCCAGCCCTCGTGGAGGTTAAACTCTAGTTTCATGCACAGATGAATATCTGACAAGTAAATGTGATTTTGGGCACGAACAAGAATGAAGTAGGGAAATGGATGGTGAATGACAGCGCCTATTTTGTGGATTTGCTAGTAAGAAAAGGCCTCTCTGAGGATGTGACATTTCAGTAGAAACCTGATTGATGGAAGAGTTCTGCGTGAGAACCTGGGAGGAAAGGGTTCTGTGCAGAGGAACCTATAACTGCAAAGGCCCCGAAGCAGAACCTGTGAGGTGAGCTCGTGAGGAAGCGAGGTGGCCGTTTATGGAGGAGAAGGTTCGCCTGCGAGGCAGGGCGCGCACTCCATGTTCGGCCTTGGAGGACATGAGGACTCTAGGCTTCATTCTCGGTGTGGTGAGAAACCTTTGGAGGGTTGAGAGGAAGAGAGTGACCTGATTCGACTTGAGGTTTAGAAAGCTCATTCAGAATTGTTTGCAGAGCCTGTAGACCGCTCAGAGAGCAGGGAGGCCATTAATGGCAGTGTAGCCAGTGGTCAGGAATGCTGGCTTTGGATGAGGCCTGCTAAATTCGGTCACATTCCTTCTCTTCTCTGAGAATAGAGATGCTAATAGAGTTGTGCCTCTTACAAGGTAAATGCTCAGTAAAGATTAATTGTAGATAGTGACAAACAAAAAACAATGACCTTAGGCTGTTAGCAGTGTCACGTGAGAAGTTTTCCATTTGGACTGTATATTGATGGTAGAGCTGCCAGGATCTGAGAGTGACCTGAAGTTCCGGAGCCGCAGCTGCCAGGATTCCTGGTGCCACTCTGCAGTGAGGTGGCAAACACCCGAGAAAGATCAGTTGTCAGAGATTGGCCATGGTGTCAGATTTGGTTTTGTGCACCTTCACTTCGGGTTGCTTCTTCGACTCCAAGTGGAGATGTTGTGCAGACAGTTAAATATGAGCCCTGATTCAGTGGCGAGGTAGGGATGGAGGAATTCGGGAATTATTGGCTTATATGTAAAGGAACTCGGTAAAATCACCAAGGGAATGAGCCTCCTGTATATAGAGAAGAGATCAAACGCCTGAGCCCTGCACACTCTAGTTTTCCTAGTTAGAAGAACCAGAAGGAAAGTGAGAAGGAGCAGCCAGTGTGGTAGAACAATCTGGGGAGTGTTTTGTGCACTTGTGTGAGCATCTGACAGATTGAGAAGTGCCCGTGGCCGCTGGCAAGCTGGCCGTAGAGTCCTCAGGTAACTTCCTGGCCAAACCGAGACATCTTTGAATGTGACAGGAACATAATCATTACGCCAGATGACAAGCCTAAACTGGTACTGTTGGGCCAAACCCAGTTGTATGGTCACCGTGCTCGTCAGTGACCCTGATTGCAGACAGTGGAGTGCGGGGAAGGACACATGAAGCTGGAGTGGAAAACAGGACACAGAACTTTTCCGAAGGACTTTTGCTGTAAGGATGGAACAGCAGCCAGGAGAGGATGTGGAGTCCTGAGAGGGTTTTCTTTTCTGTTTCTGGAAGATCATTGTTTGGCAGTAACTTTGTATACTGATGGAACGTCAATTTTCAGAGTAGTAGAAAGTTATATCTGTAGATGGAAAGTTTCTGAAAAGGAATGAGGATGTGATCCAGAACACATGTGGAGGAATTGGTGGTAGCCCGGAGCATAGATAGAGAAGGTAGGAGGATATGTGAGAAAATTCAGGAAAATTGGAGGATTTGGTAAGAGGAGGACATGGAAACTCTCTTCTGAGCACCTTTTTTCCCACTGAAGTCCCAAACAAGTTCTGTCAGCTGAAGGGGGGAAATGGGGAGTCTAAACAAAGACAGCAAGGTATGAAACGGTCCTGGAAGGTCATGGAGAGTCAGCTGAGCCAAGCGGAAAGATTGCTGGGCAGCTTGAGGTGTGGGGTTAGAGCTCCAAGCTCCATCAGTGGCCTTAGTTGTGTCTTTGTTCCTCAGCTTGAATTTAGGGCCAGAGTCAGAGCAGGGTTATATTTAGTCAGGATTGATATTTTGCAAGGCAAGTATAATGGGATGAAATGAAGGCAGAAATTATTGAGGCTGTAGGTGACAGTGATCATAATTACTGACATGGACTCCAAGATGGAGAAGGAGGGAATAAAGATAAGGGACCAGGGGCCGGTTACAGTGCTAGCTAACCGGCAGTGCCTCCTACGGAACTGGCATTGTAACATTAAGACAGTTGTTTGTGTATTATTGATGTATAGTTGGCATATGACACTGTACTGGTTTTAAGTGCACAACATAGTGATTCAGCAGTCCTACATGTTAGGGCAGCGCTCACCGTGATAATTGTAGTTACCATCACTGTGCAGTGTTATTTCACTATTTCCTGTTTTGTGCTTTTCATTTCTGTGCCTTATTTATTTTTAAACTGGAAGTTTGTACCTCTTTAATCCCCTTCCCCTATTTTACCCATCCCCCTGTAAGTGCTTTTACATTTAATCCTCAAAGTAATCCTGTGGGGGCACTGCTGTTACTGCCATTTTAAAGATGAGTAAATTGAGGCACGGAGTTTAAGCCGTTTGCACGGGGTCTTTGGCTGATCATTAATTAGCTTTCTAATCCAGGCAGTCAAGCTCCATGCTTCGAACTGCACATCGCAGCTGCCTCTTAGTTGGAAAATGAGAAGCTGAAAGGTAGATGAACTGGCAGGTCCTGTACTGTAAGGTTGAGGAATTACTGGAGGGGGATTCTAGAAGAGGTCATACTGCTGTGAGCATGGATGTACAAGTGTCTGTTTAGGTCCCTGCTTGTAACTTCCTGTTTGTGGAGGGTGTGTGGGTTAATGTGGCCCAGGCCACACAGTGAGATTCTGAAACGCTTTAGAGGGGAGGTGGACTCTGAGCTTAGAAGGTTTTTTTCCCTTGCTCATTTGACATGTGAGAGCCTGACGAGTGGAGTTCGGTTTTAAAGCCACGGTTTTTGGTAGTAAATATAGGCACTGGCCCTGGGGAGCTAGTCACCCCACTGCCAACAAATTGCTTTTTAATAGTAGTTTTTGAGGAACCAGTAGCGTCATAGACCTCAGCAGGAAGAGTTCATGGACCCTCCCCAGTCACTAGTATGTCCTTCCCGCGGCAGTTTAGCTGTAGCCAGTTCAGTCACTTTGAGTAACTTATATAAGCTTTCTTAATTTGAATTTGCTTATCTGTAAAATGGGAACAGTAATACCTGCTTCAACAGGATAGTTAAGAGGAATCAGTGAGGATAATGTGTGTGTTAAGTAAACTCTACCCCCAACATGCGGCTAGAACTCATGACCCAAAGATCAAGAGGCACATGCTCTCCCAGCTGAGCCAGCCAGGTGCCCCAGCAGTGCTTTCTTTATTTTTTTCCCCTTTATTAACTTTGAAGTTCTGTTGTTAGGTTCATATACATTCAGAATCAGAATTAGGTGTGGTAGGTGAATTGACTCTTTTATTAATAGGCACTGTCCCTCTTTATCCCTGGTATCTAAAACATTTATTTTTATTTTTTTAAATTCAAAAATATTTTAAAATGTTTTTTAAATTTACTTTTGAGAAAGAGAGATAGAGAGACAGTGTTAGTGGTGGAGGGGCAGGGTGGAGGGGGGGCGCGCCACAGAATCAGAACAGGCTCCAGGCTCCAAGCTGTCAGCACAGAGCCCAACGTGGGGTTCAAACTCACACACTGTAAGACCATGACCTGAGCTGAATTTGGAAGCTCAACCAGCTGAGCCACCCAGGAGCCCCTAAAAAAAATTTTTTTTTTAAATTTAAGTATAATTGACACATCTGGTAATATTTTGTTGTTTTATTTTGCAGTTTGCTTTGTATGATATTAGAATAGCCACTCCTGCTTAATTTTGATTAGTGTTGCATAGTGTATTTGTTTCCTTAAACACGTCATAATATTTGAATTGAGTTTCATGTAGATAGCATATAGTTGGGTCTTTTTTTTTTTTTAACATTAAAAAAAATTTTACTTTAAGGGAAGGGCTCTATCTCACAGCTATGAGATCATGACCTCAGCCAAAATCAATCAAGAGTTGGACACTTAACCAACTGAGGCGGCCTGGGTCATGATGTTTTAATTGATTCTGACAATCTCTGGATTTTAATTGAGACAGTTAATGCACTTACATTTAGTGTAATTATTATTTGTTTCATCTTAGACCTGCTACTTAATATTTCTAATATTTATTTTGGTTTTTGTAATTTTTATGTCTAAAATTTCCACTTGGTTCTTCTTTATACCTTCTATTTAATTGCAGATATATTCTGTTTAAAATTTGGTCTTAAGAATTTTCAAAACTATTCATTTGAATATTTTATAATAGCTACCATAAAGTGCTCATTAGATAATCTCAACTTCTGTGTCATGTTATCGTTGGCCTTTATTCATTGTATTTTTTCATGTCATATGACATTTTTGAAGTTCTTTGTGTATCAAGTAATTTTGGATTGTTTGCTGAACATTTTGAATCCTTTGCTACAAGAATGTGGGTTTTAAAAGCATCTTATGGAGAATGTTGATATTTTTGATATATCAGGCACTTGGCCTGGGTATGTAAGGATACAGGTTTCAACTCGCCTTTTTTGGGCTGTGGTTAAGTTTAGTTTAGTTTTCAAGGCCTTTCCAGTGCTGTTTCTGTGTGTGCAGTACAGAGTGGTCAGTCTGCAACCTGACCAGGCATCTGTTAGCTCAGTTTTGAAAATCTTTGTTATTCTTAATAGGATCAGGTCCACCCTTGGGCAGATTGTGGGTCAGCTCAATCATGCTCTCTCTCTGCATCTCAGCAATCATTCCTGGGTGTTAGACTGCTGAGTTCAGGCCAGGGGATACTGGAGAGGTAAAACAGCCAACTCAGTGACACTTGGCAGTACTTTGAATTCTGGTGTCTGTTCCTGAGCATCCTCCTATTCTGTATTTTTGTGTTATTGATGTTATTTGTTTATTTTGAGAGGGAGAAAGTATAAGTGGGGGTGGGGCATGGAGAGAGGGAGAGAGAGAATCCCAAGCACTAACAATGCAGAGCCTGATGCCGAGCTCAGACCCATGAATCATGGAATCATGACCAGAGCTGAAGTCAGACCGTTACACCCAGGCACTCCCTGCTCTTCTGTGTTTTTAAGGAAACTCAAACAATTGTTCCATGTGTTATATCCATGTTTTATAGTTCCATTTGGTGGCAAAGTTTGGCATATATTCCTGCATATAACTGGAGCCCCTTGATAATCTTTTATTTGTGATTTTTATGCTTAAAAGTGAAAAAACGGGCTATAATTTTATTTTCTTGCATTATCTTTATTTTGAGTTGGTAAGACAGGCATCATATATGTGAAAAATGGATGGTGGAATGTTCCTTTTTTTTCCATACAAAACAAGTCTTTATACGGATATTGGCTTTATATAATATCTTTGAATTTGCTCTCATTGTAATGCCAGCCTTATAGAATGAGTTGGGAAGTGTTTCTTCCATCATTGTTTCCTGGAGATAGTGCGGGATTAGTACTATTTCTCAAACTTTTCCTAGAATTTGTCAGTAAAGATATCTGGGATTGGAATTTTTGTGGAAAGGCTATGCTTACAAACTTAATTTTAAAAATAGGCATCCGGTTAATCAAATTTTCTATTTCTGGGCTTGAGTCTGTTTTCTGGTAATTTGGATTGTGTGACCATTTCATCTAAGTTGTTGATTTGTTGACATAAATTTATTTATAATACTTTCTCATTCTCTTTTTTTGAGTATTGTCTTTCTAGTGATAACCCCTCTTTTTAATTTTTGTTAGTAGTTTATATATTTTTCTCTCTTTGCTGCCATTTTTTTCTGGAAAGTCATCTACTAAATTTTTCAAAGAACCATATTTGGGTTTCATTGATTTTTAAAAATTCTCTGTAATGGTATTTTTATGTTACCACTTTTGACTTTTTATTATTTCTTATTTTGGTTTTGATTTGATTTTCCTTTTCTGATTTCTTAAAGGAGAGGCTTCTTTTATTACTAGAGTTGAGATCTTTCTTATTTTCTGATATAACTGAATTTCCATTTATTCACTACTTACCTGAATCTTAGAAATTTCCAAATCCTGTATTTTCATTTTCATTTGGTTCAAACCATTTTCAAATGTCCTTGTCACTTAGAATTGTGCGTGTGTGTTATCAGATGTTTGAGGATATTGCTTGTATCTTTTTAACTTTTTTCCAGTTCAGTTCCACAGTGACCAGAGAACACGTTTGGTATGATTTCAGTCCTTTAAAATTTGTTGAACTTTGGGTTAAGATCTACAGTTTGGCTTATTCTGGGGATTATGTGCTTGGAAAGAGAAGGTATAATTTGTTGTTATTACTTAGAGTGTTTCAGAATGGTCAATTTAGGTCTACTTGGTTGATAGTAGCTTTAAGTATTTTGTGTCTTTATTGAGTTTTATATCTACATAGATCTATTGTTGAGCAGTGTTATATACAGTTATATAAATATAATTTTGTTTGTAAACATTTCTGTTTTAAATTGTCATGTATTTTGAAGCATTGGGTGCAGACATGATTATTGTCTCCTTGATGAATTGACACTTACCATTATGTAATGTCAATTGCTAGCTTTTATAATATTCCTTGTTTGAAGTATGCTTTAAAATTTTTTTTATTATATTTCAAGTTTTTGTTTAAATTCTAGTTAGTTAACAAATAGTATAACATTGGTTTTGGGGGTAGGATTCAGTGATTCATAATTTTCTATTTTAAAAAAAAATTTATGTATTGGTTAATTTACATCCAAGTTAGCTTATGGTACAATAGTGTTTTCAGAGTAGATTCCTTAATACCGCTTACCCATTTAGCCCATCCCCTCTCCAAAACCCCTCCAGCAATCCTGTTTATTCTAAGTCTTTTATGTTTTGTCCCCCTCCCTGTTTTTATATTATTTTTGCTTCCCTTCCCTTCCATTCTCTGTTTTGTATCTTGAATTCCTCATATGCGTGAAGTCATATGATGTTTGTCTTTCTCTAATTTCACTTACATTAATACCTTCCAGTTCTATCAATGTAGTTGCATAAAAATCTTTTTGTTTAGTGTTTATAGTTTAGAAAGAGGAGGGACCGAGCACGAGCAGGGGAGGAGCAGAGAAAGAGAGAGAGGGAGACACAGAATAAGAAGCAGATTCCAGGCTCTAAGCTATCTGCACAGAGCCGGATGTGGGGCTTGAACTCATGGACTGCAAGATCATGACCTGAGCCAAAGTCAGATGCTTAACTGACTAAGCCACCCAGGTGCTCCTGAAGTATGCTTTTCACTCGATTGTCACATTATATCTTTCTGTCTCTTTGTTCTTTTATCCTCTAATTTCTGTATTTTAACTTAATTTTTTTCATCATAAGTGTACTCCTTAATCCCCATCACCTATTTTGGCCATTTCCTGCCTCCCTCCCACTAACCATCTACTTTCTGGTAACCATCAATTTGTTCTCTATAGTTGAGTCTTTCTTGGTTGGTTTGTTTGTTTGTTTATTTTTTCTTTGTTCATTGGTTTTGCTTCCTTTTTTTTTTTTAATTTTTTGAAATGTTTTTATTTATTTTTGAGAGAGAGAGAGAGACAGCGTGAGCAGGGGAAGGTCAGAGAGAGAAGGAGTCACAGGATCTGAAGACAGGCTCCAGGCTCTGAGCTGTCAGCACACAGCCCGACACGGGGCTCAAACCTACGAACTGTGAGATCATGACCTGAGCCGATGTCGGATGCTTAACTGACTGAGCCCCCCAGGTGCCCCCGTTTTGTTTCTTAAATTCCACATATGATTGAGATCATATGGGATTTATCTTTCTGACTTATTTTACTTAGCATTTTTTACATATTTTACTTACTCTCTACTCTATCCATGTTGTTGCAAATGGCAAGATTACATTCTTCTCAATGCCCAAGTACTATTCCAGTGTTTATACACACCACATCTTCTTTATCCTTTCATCTATTGATGGATACTTGGGTTGCTTTTGTAGTCTGAGTATTGTAAATAATGCAGTAAATGTAAGGGTGCATGTATTCCTTGGAATTAGTGTTTTTGTATATTTGTGGGTATAAATACCCAGTAGTGTGATTCCTGGATCATAGAGTAGTTTTATTTTTTAACTTACAAACTTTAAAAACATGTTTATTTTTGAGAGAGAGAGAGAGAGAGAGAGAGAGAGGGAGACAGAGAGACAGAGCATGAGTGAGGGAGGGACAGAGAGAGTTGGAGACACAGAATCTGAAGCAGGTTCCAGGCTCTAAGTTGTCAGTACAGAGCCTGACGTGGGGCTCGGACCCACGAACCGTGAGATCATGACTTGAGCTGAAGTTAGATGCTTAACCGACTGAACCACCCAGGTGCCCCTCTTCTCCCCATTAAAAAAATTTCTTTTTAATTGTTTATTTTTGGGAGAGAGAGACAGAGCACCAGCAGGGGAGGGGCAGAGAGTGGGGGGTGGGGGACACAGAGAATATGAAGCAGCTCCAGGCTCTGAGCTGTTAACTCAGAGCCTGACGCAGGGCTCAAACTCATGGACCATGAGATCATGACCTGAGCCAAAGTCGGACGCTTCACCAACTGAGCCACCCAGGCACCCCTTCTGCCCATTTTTTAATTGGGTTATTTGTTGTTTGGGTTTTGAGTTGCATATGTTCTTTATATATTTTGGATACTAACCCTTTATTGGATATGTCATTTGCAAATATTTTCTCCCATTAGTAGGTTGCTTGTAGTTATGTTGATCTTTTTCCATTGCTGTGCAGAAGCTTATTATTTTGATATAGTCCCAATAGTTTATTTTTACTTTTACTTCCCTTGCCTCAAGAGACATATTGAGAAAGATACTGCTATGGTTGATGTCCAAGAAATTAATTCTTGAGCTCTCTTCAAGGATTTTTATAGTTTCAGGTCTCACATTTATGTCTTTAAACCATTTTTGACTTCATTTTTATGAAATGTGAAAGAAAGCAGTCTAGTTTGCATTCTTTTGGTAAAAAGCTGTACAATTTTACCAACACCATTGGTTGAAGAGACTTTCTCCTGTTGTATATTCTTGTCTCTTTTGCCATAGATTGACGGTATAATTGTGGGCTTATTTCTGGGTTTTCTATTCTGTTCCATTGATCTATGTGTGTTTATGCCACTACCATTCTGTTTTAATTACTACAGCCTTATAATATAACTTGAAATTAAGAATTGTGATACCTCCAGTTTATCTTTTTCAAGATCTCTTTGGTCTTTGAGGTGTTGTGGTTCCATACAAATTTTAGGATCTAGTTGTTAAATATGCTGTTGGTATTTTGATAGGGATTGCATTAAATCTATAGATTGCTTTGGGTAATGCAGACATTTTAACAATATTTGATAATTTCTGCTTTTATTTGGAGTGTTAAGCCTATTGACAATTAACACAATTATAGATGTGAATATGTTTAATTAAATCTCTTGGTTTGTATTCTCTTTCTGTCCCATTATTTTCTTTGTTCCCCCGCCCTTTTTTTTTAAAGGATTCTATTCTATCTCTGACTAACAAGCTGTGCATCTGTGTTTTCATAGAGTTGCTCAAGGGTTTACGTTATTCATTTTTAACTCATCAGCATCTACCTTCAGGGTACATTTTATTGCTGCAGATGTACTATAAGACTTGTATACCAGTATATTTTCACTTTTGCCCTCCTGTATTTTGAACTAATGTTACCAAATGGTTTGATTTTATATACATTATGAACCTCACAATAAATTTGAATTATTGCTCCAAACAATTAACTTTTAAAAAGATTAAAAATGAGGAAAAGATCTTTATATTTACTTACATACTTAGCATTTCCATCACTTTTTATTCTTTTGCATACATAATATCTTGATCCAGGTTTTAAAAAATATTTATTAATTTTTTTAAATGTTTATTCATTTTTTTGAGAGACAGAGACAGAGAGTGAATCTGGGAGGGGCAGAGAGAGAGGGAGACACAGAATCCAAAGCAGGCTCCAGGCTTTGAGCTGTCAGCATAGAGCCTGACGCAGGGCTCGAACTCACAGACCTGAAGATCATGACCTGAGCCAAAGTTGGATGCTTAACTGACTGAGCCTCCCAGGAGCTCCTTGAGTTTATTTTAAATGTTTTGAGAGAGACAGAGCCAAGGCACGAGTGGGGGAGGGGCAGAGAGAGAGAGAGAGAGAGAGAGAGAGAGAGACTGAGAGAGAGAGAGAAAGAGAGAGAGAGAGAAATAACAGAATCCGAAGCAGGCCCCAGGCTACGAGCTGTTAGCCAAGAACCCAGTGTGACGCCTGAACTCATGAGCTGTGAGATCATGACCTGAGCCACAGTCGGATGCTCAACCGATTGAGCCACCCAGGCCCTCTGATCCAGGATTTTATTGAGTATCATTTTCTTTTGTCTGAAGACTTCCCTTACTTAATAGGGGCTCTTGGGTGGTTCAGCCAATTAAGCATCTGACTTCAGCTCAGGTCATGATCTCACAGCTTGTGGGTTTGAGCCCTGCATCAGGCTCTGTAGCTCAGATCCTGGAACCTGCTTTGGAATCTGTGTCTCCATGTCTGTCTGCCCCTTACCTGCTTATAGTCAGTCGGTCTGTCTGTCTCTCTCTCTCTCTCTCAAATAAACTTAAAAAAATGTCTTTAACATCTTGTAATGAAGGTTTATTGAAGAATTTGTTTAAGAAAGCATTTATGTTATTTTTGAAGGATGTTCTTTGCTACATGTTTTGTTAAGGTTGATGAGGTTTTTTTCTTTAATGTTTCTCCAACTCCTGTAATTACGTTATAATTTCAGATGAGAAATTTGTAGTCACTCTTGTTTTTCTTACTCTAAGTAATCTTAGGCTGCTTTTTTTAAGATTTTCTTTTATTGCTCTGTTTTAGCAAGTTGACTATAATGTGTCTTACAGTCAGTGCGTGTGCGCCTGTGCGTGTGTGTGTGTGTGCGCGTGTGTATGGTGTTTGCCATTTTCTTGTGGTTCTTGGATCTGTGGATTTATAATTCTGTAGTTGCTAGATTTACACCTAGTATTTCACTAGATATGTATTTTTATTCCCTTCCCTCCGACTTCCAACCTCATATGTTAGATTGTTTGCTATTGCCCCACAGGGCTCTGTAGCTGTTTGTCTTTTTTCATTTCCTCTTTTATTTTGGGTAGGTGTTGTTTGATGTATCTTTAAGGTCATTCATTTTTTTCTTTTGCCATTTCTGGTCAGATGTTAATTATTCAAAGTGAAAATTTTGTTATTTTTTGATGTTACCTCTGTGAGTTCTATTAAAATTTTTTTCTTAAATGTTTTAAATTTATTTTTGAGAGGGGGAGAGAGAGTATGAATAGGGGAGGAGCAGAGAGAGGGGGAGACACAGAATCTGAAGCAGGCTCCAGGCTCTGTGCTGACAGCTGATGCAGGGCTCGAACTCATGAAGCACGAGATCATGATCCAAGTTTAAGTGGGACGCTAAAAGGACTGAGCCACATTGTTTTTACTGTTTTTCATTTCTCTCATGCATTTTCCTTCATGTTCTTTTTTAATAAAATGTTTATTTATTTGGGGGGGGTTGCAGAGAGGGAGAGAGAGAGAGTCCCAAGCGGGCTGCATGCTCAGTCCAGAGCCTGGCACGGGGCACCATCCCACGACTGGGAGATCATGGTCTGAACCAGTATCAAGAGTTGAATGCTCAATCCACTGAGCTACCCTGGTGCCCCTCATTTCCCATTACATTCTTAAGCATATGACACATACTGATAATAGCTGATTTTATGTCTGTGGTTGTCCCTTTTATTATCTCCATTGTTTTCTGGTTTTATTTTTTTATTTTCTCCTGGTCAAGACTCACATATTCCTGCTTCGCTGTAATTTTGGTGTTGAGAACTAGATTTTGTTGTAATACTTCAACAAATGCTGAACTTTTTTAAAGTTAGTTTTGGAAAATTTTGATTATTGAGACTTATTTGTCAGCTCTTTTAGGGATTGTTCAGAAGATAATTTGTTGTAGGCTTCATTTAGCCTTAGTTTAGCTTGTTTTTATTAATTATTTTTAAGTAGGTTTCATGCCCAGTACAGAGCCCAATGTGGAGCTTGAACTCACGACCCTGAGACCAAGACCTGAGCTGAGATTCAGAGTTGGACATTTTAGCAAATAGCCACCCAGGCCCCCTAGCCCTAATTTTGAAGGCATGTTCTGAATGTGTTAATCTAATCAGTGAGGTCTTGGTATTCTGGCTAGAGGGAATACAACGGATTCCTGGCTCTGGGAGCTCTGGGACTTGTTTGTATTACAGCCGTGCTTGGATTGTTCTTTTCCTTGGAACTTGTTCTTGTTCAGCCTCTTGGGATTTCCCCCCACTTTTAAACAGATTGGCATTCAGATAATACTTAAGGACACCCTTATGCAGATGTCTGGATCGATTTCCCTGAATGGTCTTTCCCCATGTGGACACTGTTGCACAGTTCCTAGTCTCCTGAACTGATGATCTCTGTGTCCCCATTTCAGCAAAGTTGCCAGCCTCCGAGTTCCGCTCTCTGGGCTGTAGTTTGTGCATTAACTCCATGCAGAAAGCCTTTGTGACGTGAGGTGCCTGGCTGTCTCAGGGGGAAGAGCATCTTACTCTTGATCTCAGGGTTGTGAGTTCGAGCCCCACATTGGGTGTAGAGGTCAAACAAATAACATTCTTTTTAAGAATTCTCTTAAAAAAATTTTTTTTTAATAGAAAAGAAAGCCTTTCTGATAGTAGGTTCACCTGGTTTCTTTCCTGTTGTCCAGGGATTACAGTTCTGTCCTTCCCTTTTGTTTAATGTTCAGTCACGGTTGTTTCCTACAGTCTGGTTTTCTCGTGGTTTATGGCTGGAGGGTATTTTGAACCTTCTTACTCCTGTGTGGCTTTAAATAGAAGTCTGCTGAGGTTTAATTCATAAATTAATATTGAACATTGGATTTCTGGTTGAAATTTTTCTCAAGTTAGTGGTATTCTTTACTTCAAATTTCTTTGCAGCAGAATGAATCAAAACTATCATAAAAGGGTTAATAAATACAAAAGAAAAAGAGAAGAGGCAAGAAAAGCCAAAGAAAGATAAGAATAAGTAATTTTCATGTTACCATTTGTAATTTGACTTCAAAGTTCTATTAAAAACCAAAACTGGGAACATCTGAATGCAATATGGGAATAAAAAATGTATTCATCTATTTTTTACTGATAAAGATTTGGCAAAGTATTACCGTTATCTTTCGCATTCAGAAAAAAATAGATTCATTTGATTAGTCAGAAAAATCACACCATAAGCCAGTAAGTAAGCAGCAATAAAAGACATGAAGGAAATACGGGACATTTAAAAATTACATGATTTTGGTAAGTTGGTCCGTTGAGCAGAAGGAAAAGAATTGTGATAGATTGGTGAATGTAAAAAGCATGCCTTTTTGGTGCCAAAACCAAGAATTGAAAGAAGGGAAAAAAGCAAAGCAAAAATTAAAACTTTTTTTTTTTTTGAGGAAATCCACAACACAGAGAGCTGATACACACCCCCGAACTCCCCCCCTCCACACACCCACTTTCTCTCTGTCTCTGTCTCTCTCTCCCTCCCTCCCTCTACTTCTACCCCCCCACCTCTAGATAAAACAAGTTTGAAATAAAGCCAATTGTACAAAAAAGAAAATAAAGGCAGTTGTCAGGATAGTGGAGCAAAAAACATAAAACAGTAAAACACTGGGTTTGGAAGATTAAATGACAAAGCCAGCTAAGTCATCACGTTTCAATTTCTTTAACAATGACTCTTCATAATCATGAAGAATTATAAAGGAAAGATTAGAAGTAAATCCTGCCACCACAGCATTTCTTGAATTAGTTTCTTATTCTCTATTTCACTGTGATAGTTATGTTGGGTTTATTTCAAGAGCTTCCATTCGCTCTGTACCTAGTCCTTGTATTGGTCTACGGGTTTCTAAAAAAACCTGATTCTTTAAAAAAATTTTTTCGTTGACTTCATATCTCCTTACTGCCCCTCTCACTCACTCTCTTCCAGCCACAGGATGCTTTGCTATTCTTCCGACCCTCTACAGTAGTGCTCTTTTCCCAGAGCGTAGTTTGGTTCCTCTTGTACCTCCGATCTCTTGTGATGTGTCTCCTTACTCACAGAAAATGTTACTTTGTAAAGTTTATTTCACAAATATCTTAATTCTTTAAATTTAAAAAAAATGTTTATTTTTGAGAGAATGAGAGCAGGGGAGGGGCAGAGAGGGAGAGGGAGTGGGAGACACAGAATCTGAAGCAGGCTCCCAGGTCTGAACTGTCAGTGCAGCCTGACACGGGGCTCGAACTCACGAACCGTGAGATCATGACCTGAGCCGAAGTTGGACGTTTAACCGATTGAGCCATCCATGTGCCTCTATTTTATAAATATCTTAATTAAAATTGTAGTTAGTCCCTCATTTTTTGCTTTATAGTTTTCCTTCATGTTATCTATCTACCTACCTATCTACCTATCTATCTATCTATCTATCTATCTATCTATCTATTTAGAAGAGTAACAAATATTTCTTCTCATTAGAATGTAGTTTAGTGAAGACATAGATTTTGTTGTTTAACCCTGTATCCTGTATTTTAACAGAGCCAGACACAGGAGGATTGATCAGATCATCTAAGGAATGCTTGTTAAATATGTTGTCTAAGTAATTGCTTAAGATGTTTCTAACTATATTTCATCTTCATTTCTGAGAGTGGAATGTGAACATTTCTCACAATTGTGAATCTATCAGTTCCTCTTTGTTCTGTAAATGTTTCCTTTATAAAGTGTGAAAAGTTCTGTTGAGTTATCCTAGTACATTAATCTTTTTATTATTAAATAACGGCAGCCAAGTTTAAGCCCGTTACATTTACCGTGAAAACTTATATTTGTATTTAATTTTTATCTTGTTATTTTATTTTCTTTGTACCATGTATTGTTTTCTTTTTTGCCTGCTTGGGTTTGGTGAAACTTTACTTATCCCTTCTTTCCTCTTTTATTGTTTTAAAGTTTTCTTTCAAATTTAAACATAGCTACTTAATAAATTCTGGAGATAAATATCCTCTCCCTTTGCCCATGAGCCCTAAAATGCACCTTGGAATCCTTTAGCCCAATCACCTTCCTACCCAGTCCATGTAATTTCTTACTTAGTTCTGCTTTTTTCCCCCTCTCCTCATGAAGTTTGAAACAATGCTGTTTTGGCTGCTTGATCTGTTATATTAGCTAATTTCTAATATTAAATCAGGCTTTCTTTACTTTCATTTTGGTGATATTTGCTATTATCTTACTTAGGTTTTTTTTTTTTCCCCAACCATAGTTTGTTGATATATTTGCTAGGATTTTCGTTCCAAGTGTTTTAAAGTTTTTTTGTGGGTATGGATGACCTTTTGACAGTTTGTAATAGTTTATATGTACAATCATTTAGATTTTGATTGCTTTAACTTAAAAAATTTTTTTGTTACATCCCTGTATTGTTTTTGATTAATATCATTTAAAAAGAAAGATTTAAATAGATTTTCTGTTTTCTATTGTTTTAAGTTTTCTATTTTTATTGTTTAACAAAGCTTTTTGTTCTAGATTTTTCATATTATTAATCCTTTATTACTTTTTGTTTTCTACTCTTTGAAGTGTTTTTCAACTTAAATACTGAGTTTTGTGTCTTTTCAAGTAATGAAATAATTTAAAGCTCTGAAATTATTTGAATACCGCTGTCAGTTTCAAAGTTTTAAAAATATATAATTTCTTGCTTTTTTTTATGTGTTACAAAATTGGTTTTTTAAAAAATTCCTTTCTGTCTTTAAGTTCTGAGATTCACAAAATTTAGAGGCATTAGTGGTTTTTTTTTTTTTTTTAAATTGCATTAGGTCAAAGACTCTCACCTTTTCATGACACTTATGTTTCTTTTACTTTTTTGAAATAAAATTTGTAAATTACGCCGCTCCACATTTGCAAGGTGTGATTAGATTATGTTTAGTGTTTACAATATATTTTTTTGAGTGGTTTGCAAGGATCTGCATCACTTTTACGTATCTTAAAAATACGCTTATCTGGGTGTTACTCCTCAATGTCACTAGGTAGAGAGGTGTAACCTGGTACAGGAGCTTTGAAAAGAACCCATTTGGTGGTTAAGGACTCCTCCTCTAGACAGAGGGTCACCTCAGGGTCAGCGCAAGAGAGGAACAGAGCCTAAAAATAAAGCATGCTTTATAAAGTGGGTTGTGATGCCAATCTATCATTCTGGGCCTGTTTTCACATTTGTGTAAGGAAGACCTGGGTTTGAGGGAGAAATAAAGTAAAGTATGATATTTACTATTTGATATGGTAAAATGTAGTTAAAAGTGCCTACGTTGTTGTATACTTTGAACTTTTTCTTTATGTTAAATATAATTGTAAGCTTTAGCATTTAATTCTATGTATTTATTTCTATATAGGCCTCGAAGTAGAGGAAAAATTACAGTGGAAGATGAGGACAGCATGGATGGACTGGAGACAACAGAAACAGAAAATATTGTGGAAACAGGTATCAGACTTAACAGATTTTTGAAAATGTACATCATACTTTGCACAATTAGCATTTGTGTATATACTGAGTTCTAGAATCTTCATCTGCTGAAATAGTTTGATAGGTTATGACAGTGAAAAAACGGAGTCTCTTTTTTATCCTACAGTGCTGATTTAGTGGAAAGTATTTAATATCTGTGGAGAAATGTTCTATTAAAGCAAAATTAAAACTGGCATAAGCAATAGTTCCAGGCCATTAGTATGATCGTTCACAGTATATTTCTGTTTATGAAGCATCCAGTGTGTGTGTGAAGCTTACCGTGTTAGTATATGTGTGAGGGGAAAAACACAGGCCCTGTTAACTAACGGTATTGTGGCATGATGGGTTCAACCAGACCAAATACTTTCTGGTCTTTGAGATGTTTAAAATAAGCTCATGTGTATTGTGGATCTGCAAAAGGAGGGGAGAGTAGGTTGCCCAAAGTAATTTCCAAAATTTATAAAGTTAGTGATTTAAGTTGTCAGAAGGACAAGGTTTCTTATTGTATTCAGAAGGCGTCTATGTGAGGTGGTCTCTCATTGGCAATGGTTTTTAACAGTTCGTTGGTAGAGTTTAGACACAGTGATAGGCTTTTCCTCTAAGTTGAATGTCGTCTTCTTGTTGCTTACAGAATGTCATACAGTTTTTAGAGAAAGGTTAGAAATTGCTGTATCTTGAAATACAATTTCCCATAAAATACTTGGCCAGCGTGTTGCTCTGCAGCTGTAATTCTTGGGAAGCCTTCACATGCTCTCCAGTTCTCCCTCTTCCAATCAGGTCTCAGCAGGCAGAGGTCTGGCTGTCGCTCGGAATGCAGAATTCTGCATTTTGCCATTTTGCAGTGGATTCGTTACCACTTTGGTTTAAGCTTGAATTTATAGAAGTTCCCCACTGGTTATTTTTCATGGTTTTTTTCCTTAAATTTTCCCTGACCTGTATACTGTTACTTGTAAGCAGAAGGTCTCTTTGAAGTTTCAGGTGGCATTTTCCAACACAATGGTTACTGGTGAGTTGCTCTAAGCCAGTACCACCAGACTGTGCCTCGGGCCCTTTTTGGGCATTTAACAGCAGTCATCCTGAGTACTTTCCCTCACTTTCTGAAACTTTAGTGCCTGCCTTTCTCCTGTTGTGACTTATATAATCTATTCAGTACCCAGACCCCTTGGGTCCTGGATTTCCTTAAAATCCCTGTTCTGCGGCCCACCTCAGCCTCTCCTTATGGTCCGACATTATTAGCCTTTGCCATGGTCTCACTTGCTGTCACGATTGCTGTTTCACTTCCAGAATCTCGGCATCAACTGTCCTACCCTCTGACTGCTACCCCTTCTTTTTCCAGCTCATTTTCTCCTGGTGTCCTCACATAATCATTCTTCAACCGTATCCAGTCCTCCAACCCAGTGAGCTCAGTGATGGGGTCGTTAACCCTCCTGCGAGCTCAGAGTCTGTGACCCATCGATGGAGTCCTTCTCTCAACTTGAACTTTTTTTTTTTTTACCACCGTCCCATTGTTTTGCTTTTATTACAAAACCTAAATTCTGCAATGTAGCAGCTGGAAATGGCTGGAGAAAAACATAAGCTTTTTCACTGGTTTCATTTTAAATTTATGACTTCAGATCTCAAGTGGGTGTGATTGTGCCCTACTCATTCCGCTTGCACTTAGGAAGCGCCCGCCCCCCCTCCCCCCCCAAGCGCCGGTGAGGGTTCTTCACCGCCTTCTCTTCTCTCCTCAAACTTCCAACACCTCTTCCCAGTTTTCGTTCTTCAGTTATTGATGATCTTGCTTATTTCCGTGAAAAGAAAAAATAGAAGCAACCAGGGAAGAGATTCTGCATTCACCCCCCGTCACACCTTCCCTGCTCTCAGTCCTTCCCATGTATTTTACCTTCGCTGCAGTTAAAATGGGAGAAAAGCCTGGTTATCACAGGTCACTCTTGCTGCGTGTCCTGGATCCTCTCTCTCCCTCTCTTAGGGACTTTGTACCCTCATTTTTCCTTGGCTTCTTGCATCGTGCATTTCCTGTCTCAGTGAATCATTTCCATCCGCATTCAAACGTGCTGCAGTATTGCTTTCCTGAACACAAACGTTACCTCTTGATCAGACCCCCTTTCCAGGTACTGTATCGCTTTCTTACTCTCCTTTATAGGAATCGTCTATACTTCTGGCTGCTGCTCATTTTTGAGTACTTTCTCATGACCCTACTCCAAGGGGTCTTTCTTCCTCCTGCTCGACTGAAATCGCTCCTGTCGGTGTCGCCCGCGCTCTCCCCTTGCCGCAGCCAGCCCTTAGTCTTCGTCGGCCTTCACTCCAGTGTCGTTGCACACAGCTAACCACTTTCATTGGTGACAGTTCATGTGTTTTTGCTGCACTTTCAGGACACCCCACTCTCTTGGTATTTTCCTGCGTCAATGGTCTCTCTTCATTGTCTTCTGCTCACTTTCAGTTCTTTTGCATTACATATTATCTCTGGGCTGTTCATTCCAGAAATTCTGTTATCTGCTCTTTTCTTGCTCTGAGCACAACCTGTATCTGTAGCTTTCTTCTTAACAGCGACTCTTTGATGTCGCAAAGGGTCTTAAACTTAAGGTGTCCGATGCGGTGCTAGTGTTTGTTATCTTGAAACCTCTCTTCCCGTGTTTCCATCTCATTAAATGACATCCTACATTTTTCAGCCTAAAAATACGGAGCCCGTTGCAAAGTCTTTTGGTCTTCACCTTCATGATATATCCTATTTCTTCACAATATATCCTATTTCAGACACCTTCCACCTCTGTCACTTCTGTCATCCCGCCAGTGCCCACCGGCACGGCCTGTGTGGACCGCTGTGCGAGCTGTCTCCTCGCTTTTGCCGTTGGTGGTAGTCTTGCTGTCCACAGAATAGCCCGGGGCCTTCTCACACCGAACTACGAGTCTTTTACTTCCTTCTCTCAACCACACAAAGCCTCCAGTGAAACTTAGAGTAAAATTCAAAGCTCCTACCATGGGTTTCACCCTGTACTAGTCTGACCATGGCTCCCTGTCCAACGACACCTTCTACTTTTCCCCTTGCTCGCTGGGCTCCAGCCACACTGGCCTTTGTGCTGTTTCCAGAGTCCGCTGACCACGTTCCTTTAGCAGCCTTTGTATTTCTCATCTGCTCTGCTTAGAGCTCCCGTTCCTGGATATTCATCCTGATCATTGTCCTCATTCACGTCTCTGCTCATGTGCTCGCTGCTCAGACAGACCTTCCTTGGCCAACTTGTCTAACACTTGTCATTCTATCCTTTTCTCATTTACTTTTCTTCCTAGTATTTAAACAGATATGACATCATATTAGATAGTGGTTTATGGTGTGCCTTCCACACTAGCTTGTACGCTTCCTAAGGTTAGGGATTTGTCTTGTTCATGGATTTACTCCCAAAGCCTAGAATACTCCCAGACACATAGTAGGCTTTAGTTCACTAATAGAACAAGTATTACATTCTTATAGTTTCTCTTTTTTATTTTCTAAGTTACTGCTATACTTAGAACATCACCCCAAAGCTAAAATTCTGACATTTAATGTTTTTCTTATGTGAAGAGTAGTAAGCCCCACAAATGGGACTGTCTTCTCATGCTATCTCTTATGAGATATCAAGGCAAATAAAATTTAGTGAAAGGTTTTAAGAAGAGCAGGATATTTTTCTTATTCTGGCCTTTTGTACTAAAGTTAAATAACATCAAGTGAGTTAGTCTTTGCTGTCTTTGTCCTTGGAAAGACCTTTGTCCACTTGCTTTAGTGAACACAGGGCAAGGAGACCACTAAAGAAAAGAATGGAGAGTAGTTGTTAAAACTACCAAGCTACAGGGGCACCTGGCTGGGTCACAGGAGCATGTGACTCTTGATCTTGGGGTCATGAGTTTGGGCCCCATGTTGGGCGTAGAGATTACTTAAATAAGTAAAACTTAACAAAACAAAACTACTAAGCTATAAATAATTCCAGGCAAAGAGAAGGTTCTGTATGTTTCTAGTCAGTCTGAAAGCATACTCGAGTTGGCTCCAAGGCCTTAATATCTCTGTGCATGTCTCAAGGCTCAAGGATTATTTTAAGGTCCCTTGGGTTTGTAACTTTTGTGCCTTGATACATCTATTTAATGATTTATGGTAATATAAGAGTATTAAAATGAGCATGGGGGTTTGTGTGGGGGTGGGGCAAGATGGTAGGGAATGAGTATCCTACAAGTGGCCATTGGGTAAGTTGCAAGAAATTTCACCATCACTTTGTTACATTTTTATGGTAAGAAAATCCTATGGTTTTTTGGGATGTGGTAGCTCTTACTAGTCTTTGCTTTTTCCCATGAAATAAAATCAGCCTGAATGAAGTGCAAGGCACTTAAGAGAAATTCCACTTTTCTTGGAGAATCATTATATAATCAGGGCTTTGCAAACTTGTTTTAGTTAATTAAAATTGGTTAATTATGATTTAGCTAATTATAATTAAAAATTCCTTTTTACTATTTAAGTTGTTGTAGTTTGGCTAGCGGGAACCCCTTTTCAGCTGGCTCCTTAGCCCTTTTCATTATCATCTCAAAACGTATTCCAAGCTCATCGCTCTTTGGCAGCAGTATTTTTCAGGCCCATCTTTAATTTTCTCTGCCCCAGGATATGAAATCAACCATTCTCGAAGAACTCCTAGTTCTTTTTAGTGGAGGATAGTATTAGAGTTTTTTATGTTTAAGGATGCATATTATAGTGTTTTTATTGAGAATCAGTTATGTTAGTCCATTTTAGTGGTATATTAGTTACTGCATTGATGTGAGAGTGTATACATGTGCCTGTAAATACTTGTTCACATCGATTCAGGTTACCTCTAGCATAAGTTTTACCGACACACTTTAGTTTTAGAGCAGTTCTAGGTTCACAGCAAAATTGGGTGGAAGGCACCGATATTTCCTTGCACATGCATAGCTTTCCTCACTCTCAGAAACCCCCACCAGCACGGTGTTCTTTGTTATAAGTGATGCAGCTGCACTGATACACCTTTGGTTCACTCTTTGTGTTGTGTATTCTATGAGTTTGGACAAGTGTGTAGTGATATGTAGCTGTCATTACAGTGTCATAGAGTAGTGTCACTCCCCTAAAACTCGTCTGTGCTCCCCGCATTCACCCCTCCCTCTCCTTTAACCCAAGGCAACCACTGATCTTTTTACTGTCTCCGTAGTTTTGCCTTTTCCAGAATGTCATAGAGTTGGAATCATACAATGTGTAGCTTTTTCAGATTGACCTCTTTCACTTAGCAATATGCATTTAAATTTTCTGCATGTCTTTTCATAACTCAAGAACTCATTTCTTTTTAGTACTAAATAGTATTTGTCATTGAGATTTACTACAGTTTGTTTATCCATTCATCTGCTGAAGGACATTGTGCTTGCTTCCAAGTTTTGGCAATTATGAATAAAGCTACTGTAAATATCTATGTGCAGGTTTTGTGTGAATGTAAGTGTTGAGCTCCTTAAGTTTCAACTCCTTTGGGTAAATTCCAGGGAGCAGGATTGCTGGCTCATATGGTAAGGGTAAGAGTGTGTTTAGTTTTTAAGAAACTGCCGAACTGTCTTCCCAAGTGGCTGTTCGATTTTGCATTGCCATGAGCGACGAATGAGAGGTCCTTTTGCTCCGTGTCCACACCAGCATTTGGTGTTGTCCCCTGTTCCTGATTTTGGCCATTCTAAGAAGTATGTAGTGCAGTAGCCCGTTATTTCATTTCCCTGAAGACAGTGTCTCATGGTAAATGGTTATTTGCCATCTGTGTACCTTTGGTGAGAGTCTTTTAAATTTATTAGCTCACTTTTAATCAGATTGTTAATTTTCTTATTATTGAGTTTTAGGAGTTCTTTATCTATTTTGGGTAAGAGTCCTTTATCAGATGGGTCTTTTCCCAGTCCGTGACTTAAATTTTTATTCTCTTGTCAATGTTTTAAGCAGAGTAGAAACTTTTAATTTTAACGAGGTCCATTTTATCAATTGTTTCTTTCATGTATCGTGACTTTGGTTTGTATCTAAAAAGTCATTGCTACACCCAGGGTCATTTAAATTTTCTCTTATGTTCTAGGAATTCTATAGTTTTGCCTTTCACATGAGGTCTGCGATTCATTTTATGACTGCTTTTGTGAAGGATGTATGGTTGGTGTCTAGATTGATGTGTGTGTGCACGCGCGTGTGCACGTGCACAGGTGGCCAATTTCAGCATCATTTGCTCAAAAAAAGACTTTCTTTTCCATTGTATTGCCTTTGCATCTTGTCTTAATGACCAGATAGGTATTTATTTGTGTCCATTTCTAGCTTCTCTGTGCCATACTATTGATGTATTTACTCTTTTGCCACAATTATACAGTCTTGGTTACTGTAGCTATCTAGTAAGTCTTGAAGTCAGTTCTCCAACTTTGTTCTTCTTCAATATTTTGTTGGCTAGTCTGAGTCTTTTGCTTTTCTATCAACATCTTATTTATTTATATTATATTATATTTATTTTATTTTATTCATATAGTTTATTGTCAAACTGGCTTACATACAACACATAGTGCTCATCCCAAGTGCCCTCCTCAATGCCCATCACCCATTTTTCCCCTCTCCCCTATACCCTCATCCACCCTCAGTTCTGTGTATTTAGAGTGTCTTATGGTATGCCTCCCTCCCTCTCTGTTTGTAACTATTTTTTTCACCTTCCCTTCCCCTATGGTTTTCTCTTAACTTTCTCAAGATCCATATGTGAGTGAAAACAAATGGCATGATTTCATTCTTTTTCATTACCAAGTAGTACTCCATTGTATAGATAAACCACATCTTCTTTATCCATCCATCAGTTGATGGACATTTAGACTCTTTGCATGATTTGGCTATTGTTGAAAGCACTGCTCTGAACATTGGGGTACCTGTACCCCTATGCATCAGCACTCTTGTATTGCTTTGGTAAATTCCTAGTCATGCTATTGCTGGGTCATAGGGTAGCTCTAATTTTAATTTTTTGAGGCACCTCCACACTGTTCTCCAGAGCGGCTGCATCAGTTTGCATTCCTACCAACAGTGTGAGAGGGTTCCTGTTTCTCCACATCCTCGCCAGCACCTGTAGTTTCCTGATTTGTTCATTTTTGCCACTCTGACTGGAGTGAGGAGGTATCTCAGTGTGGCTTTAATTTGTTTCTATAAACATTTTAGAATCAGTTTGTCAATACTCACAACATAACTTACTGGGATTTTGATTAAGATTGCCTTGAATCTGTAGATAAAATTGGGAAGAACAAACATCTTGGCTATAATGAGTTTCCAATTCATGAATATGAAGTAACTCCATTTATTAATTCTTTTTTATTTTCCTTCATCAGGGTTTTGTAGTTTTCATCATGTAGATCTTATGTGTATGTTGTTAGACTTATACAGGAGTATTTGATTTTGGGGAGATGTTAATGTAAATTATATTTTAAAAAATTTGTCTTCCACTTGTTCGTTGCTGGTATATAGGAAAGTGGTTGACTTGTACATTAACCTTGTCATCTTGCAACCTCACCATAATTGCCTATTAGTTCCAAGGGTTTTTGTTTTTGTTATTGCACATCCTTGTAGATTTTCTACCTAAATGGCCATGACATCTGTGAACAAAAACTGTTTTATTTTGTCCCTCCCAATCAGTATACCTTTTATTTCCTGTTCTGGTCTGTGTACAAATAGGTATACGAACTTCTTGTAAGAAGTTGAAAAAGAGTAGTGACAGCATGACATCCTTGCTTTATTTCTGAGCTTAGTGGGAAAGCTTCTAGTTTCTCACCATTAAATATGGTGTTTGTATAGATTTTTTCTCTTTTTCTTTCTTTTGTAGATACTCATTTCTTAATGTTTATATATTTTGAGAGTGTGCACGAGAGTCGAGGAGGGGCGAGATAAAGAATCCCAAGCGGGCTCTGCACTGTCAGCACAGAGCCTGATGTGGGGCTTATTAGTTCCAGGAACCATGAGATCATGAGCTGACTTGCAATCAGGAGTCCAGCGCTACTCCGACTCAGCCACCCAGTCTACCCTGTGGACAGTCTTTGTCCAGTGAGGACATGCTCGTGTACTGAGGGTAGTTGTTATCCTGAGTGGGTGCTAATGCTTTTTCTGCATCTACTGATATGATTATGTGATTTTTCTTTCGTAGCCTATTGATGCGATGGATTACATTAATTTTCCTTGTTTTACATTAATTTTCCAATGTTGAACAAGTTACTTGGGATAAATTCTACTTGGTTGTGGCGTATAATTTTTTTTATATGTCTTTGGATTCACTTTGCTAATTTTGTTGAGGACTTTTGCATTTATGTTCTTGAAGGATACTGGTGTGTAGATTTTGTTGTTGTTTTGGTTTGTTTCCTTGCCATGTCTTTGTTTGTTTTTAGCATTAAAGTAATATTGTTCTCATGGAGTGAGTCAGGAAGTATTCCCTCTGCTTCTGTATTCCAGAAGACATTGTAGAGATTTAGTATAGTGTCTCCCTTAAGTGTTTGGTAGAATTCACCAGTGAAGCCATTGGAGCTGGGTGCTTTCTGTTTTAGAAGCTTTTTAATTATTGATTCAACTTCTTTAACAGGTATAGGTATATTCAAATGGTCTCTTCTTGTGGTGAGTGTTGGCAAATTGTGTCTTTCAAAGAAGTACATCTGGGTTATCAAATTTGTGGGTCCAGAATTTATTACTTTATTCCTTTGTTGCCCTTTTAATGTCCTTAGGACCTGTAGTGATGTTTTTTCCTTAATGCCTGATATTAATAATTGTGTCCTCTCTTCTTTTTTCTTTCCGTAAACCTGGCTGGCGGCTTATTGGCTTTATTGATCTTTTCAAAGAAGCAGCTTTGGCTTTCATTATTTTTCTCCATTGATTTCTTGTTTCAGATTTCATTGATTTCTGCTCTTGTTATTATTTCCCTTCTTCTGTTTACTTCGATTTAATTTGCTTTTCTTTTTCTATTTTGATTGGTTGCTTTAAATCTTTTCTAATATATACATTCAATGCTATAAATTCCTCTCAAAGCATTGCTTTGATGCACTAAATGGATCTCAGAAATTTTGATAAGTTGTGTTTTCATTACCATTTAATTCAAAATATTTAAAAATTTCTCTTGAACCTTCTTATTTGATTCATGTGTTATATAGAAGTGTGTTCTTTAACCTTTAAATATTTTGGAATTTTCCAACTATCTTTCGAGTTTAATTCCCTCTGTGGTTTGAGGGTAGACTCTGTACGATTTTTGTTACTTTAAATGTGTTTTATGTCCCAGAATGTCGTCTCTTGCTTGTATGTTCCATGTGATCTGGAGAACGATGTGTATTCTGCTGTTATTGGATGAAGTAGTCTATAATGTCTGTTATTTCCACTTGACTGATAGTGGTGTTGGGTTCAACCATGTCTTTAGTGGTTATCTGCTTGCTGGATCTAGTTTTGGTAGATGGGTGTTAACATCCCCATGTATAATAGTGGATTTATATATTTGCCTCTGTAGTTATATCAGTTTTTGCCTTATGGATTTTGATACTGTTGTTAGGTGCATGTGTGTAAAGAATCATTATGTCTTCTTGGAGAATTGACCCTTTTATCATTATGTAATGATATTCTTTGTCCCTTATAACTTTACTTGCTATGAAGTCTGCTGTGTTTGAAATTAATATAATGTTTCCTACTTTCTTTTAATCTGAAACCTACTCTCAGCTCAGTATTATTTTTAACTAGGTGGTCATCATGTTGGTACATTAGATCTCTAGACTTATGTATCCTATATAACTGTAATTTAGTACCTTTTAACTAATAGCTCCCCATCTCCATGCCCCCGCCCCTAGCGTCTAGTAGGTGCCGTTATACTCCGCTCGATTTTACATCTTTTATTACAACTTTGACTTGATTTGTGGTCTCTCTAAGCTATATAGAGTATTCAGAGAGGGAATTTCCCCAAATTATCCCTAATATATCAGTTCCAGTCTCAAGAATCTAAAGAGTCAGTGAGCATTTGCTTGAATCCTTCCCTCCATGCTTGTTATTATTTATTTCTAAAATTAAAAAAATTTGTTTGAAGTTTATTTTCTTAGAGAGCAAGAGCATGTGCATGCATGGGGTCGGGGGGGGGTGGCGGCGGCAGGGGAGTTGCAGAGAGAGAGGGAGAGCAAGAATTCCAAGCAGGCTCCATGCTATCAGTACAGAGTCCAATGTGGAGCTCAGATGCACAAACTGTGAGATCAAGAGTGGGGCACTTAACCAACTGGCCACCCAGTCGTCCCCTTCTTTCCATGTTTTTAATTAACATTATGTTCAACTACATCGTCAACAGTTTTGCCCCGAGCTTTTACATTCTGGACTTGAAGCTTGCCCAGAGGACCTCATTTCTCACCAAGGAAGAACATATTCAACTGGGTGCACGCTTGTGTCTTGGCTTTCACTTTGTATAGACCGGTCTCAGTTACCCACATCTTTTTCTAAGGATCAACTCTTCGTCGTCTTTCTGTGAATTCCTACTGCACTCCGCCTCCCGCTTTTCAGAAATTCTGCCTTGGTCATTAGACTTCTATTCCTCTAGAGTCTTTACGTAGCCAGAGGTGTTTGTACCTTCTGTTGGGAGAGATTTTTAGTGGAAATTATATTTTACCTGTAGTCTAGTCATGATATTTAATCTTTTTTTTTTTTTTTGAACAAGTGTGGTAGATCTGGAAGCAAAGCTTATTACTAAAAGCCCTGAGAAGTTATTGTTGGTTTTGTTTTGTTTTGCTTTTATTGCCTCCCAGACTCCTCTGTGTTCTTTAAAGTCATGTCTCATCCCCTCCTTTCAAACCCTGGTATCCCCTGATTGTTCTCTCTCACTATAATTTTGTCTCTGAGAATGCCCTGTAAGTGAAATCAGGGGTGCCTGGCTGGCTCAGTCGGTGGAGTATGTGACTCCCGATCGTGGGGTTGTGAGTTTAAGCCCCACTTTGGATGTAGAGATTACTTAATAAAAAATCTTACAGGGGAGCCTAGGTGACTCAGTCAGTTAAGCATCTGACTTCGGCTCAGGTCATGATCTCATGTTTCATGGGTTCGAGCCCCATGTCAGGTTCTGTGCTGACAGATGGCTGAGATCCTGGAGCCTGTCTTTGGGCTCTGTGTCTCCCCCTCTCTCTGACTCATGCTGTCTGTCTGTCTGTCTCTCAAAAATAAATAAAAACATTAAAAATTTTTAAAAAATCTTAAAAAATTCTAAATGAAATCATACAAAATGTAACCTTCTGAGACTGGCTTCTTTCATTCAGATTAATATCTGTGAGATTCATCTCAGTTGTGGTTTGTTATATATCAATGTAGATGGTTCCTTTTCGTTGTCGAGTGACAGTACTTTGTTTAGGTGTGCCACAATCTGTAATGTAACTGCCCACCTATTGAAGGATATTTGGATAGTTTCGCTATCCAAAAAACTATGAACAGTCATGTATTGGCTTTTAAGTGTTAGAACTTTATTCTACTAACTTATTCTTTTTCAAAACTATTGTAGCCATTTTTTTTTGATTTTTCCATATATTTAAAAAAATTTTTTAAGTAAATAATCCTGCTGAAATTGTGTTAAGCCTTTAGTCTTTCATTCCATAAGCTTAGCCATGTCTCTCCATATGGGGTTTTTAGATTTCTTTTGTTGGTATTTTGTAATTTTCTTTCTTTTTAAAATATTTATTTATTTTTGGGAGAGCACAAGTTGGAGAGGGGCAGAAGGGGAGACAGAGGATGGAAACCGGGCTCTGCACTGACAGGCTGACAGCAGCAGGCCTGATATGGGGCTCAGACTCATGAACTTGGTTATGACCTGAGCCGAAGTCGGACTGAGCCACCCAGGTGCCCTTGTAATTTTCTTATATCGATCTTCTTTATGTTTTTTTGAGTTATACTAATTATTTCATTTCTTGGGGAGCTATGGCACATGACACATTTCCACTGTACTAGTTGCTAATATATAAAAATATGACTTATTTTTGTATGTTTGCCTTGTACTCTGCAATCTTGCTGAATTTACTTATTTGTATCAATTTAGCTGTAGGAATTTTTGTGGATAGCCTTTCCTTCTTATGGAGTAAGTGTTTATTTAATTAGTTTTCATTAATTACTAAGCCAGAAAAAGTGTTTAAAGCTGGTGTCTTTTAACATGCTTTCTACTGTTTTTTCTAGGTGTGAATATTAGTTAATTTCATTACTTTTTTTTTAATGGTCTCAGGAGTAGAATTCAGTGATTTATCATTTACACATGACACCCAGTACTCCCAGCAGTGCCCTCCTTAATATCCATCACCCATTTAGCCCATCCCCCTACCCAACACCCCTCCAGCAACCCTCAATTTGTTCTCTGTATTTAAGAGTCTCTTACAGCTTTCCTCCCTCTCTGCTTTTATTTTTCCTTCCCTTCCTCTGTGTTCATTTGTTGTGTTTCTTAAATTCCATGTATGTGAAATCATGATATTGTCTTTCTCTGACTGACTTATTTTGCTTAGCATAATACATTCTAATTCCATCCACATTGTGGCAAATGATAAGATTTCATCCTTTTTCATCACTGAGTGTGTGTGGGTGTGTGTGTGCACGCGTGCGTGCGTACACGTACGTGCATATATACACACACCACATCTTCTTAATCCATTCATCAGTCGATAGACATTCGGGTTCTTCTCATACTTTGGCTGTTGTTGATAGCGCTGCTATAAACATTAGGGGGCATGTGCCTCTTGGAAACAGCAGTCCTCTGTCCTTTGGATAAACACCTAGTAGTGCAATTGCTGGGTCTTTAGGTAGCTCTATTTTTAATCTTTCGAAAGATCTTCATACTGTTCTCCAGAGTCACCACACCAGTTTCATTCCCACCGGTAGTGCAAGAGGGCTCCCCTTTCTCCACATCCTTGCCGACATCTGTTGTGTCCTTAGCTGTTAATTTATCCATCCTGACAGGTGTGAGGTGATATCTCATTGTGGTTTTGATTTGTATTTCTCTGATGATGAGTGATGTTGAGCTGCTTCTCATGTGTCTGTTAGCCACCTGGATGTCCTCTTTGGAGAAGCATCCGATCATGTCTTTTGGCCAGTTTTTCACTGGATTACTTGCATTATGGGTGTTGATATTGATATGTGCTTTATAGATTTTGGAGACTAACCCTTTATCTGATATGTCATTTGTCAATATCTTCTCCCATTCCATCAGTTGCTTTTTAAAAGTTTTGTTGATAGTTTCCTTCACTGAGCAGGAGCTTTTTATCTGGATGAGGTTTCAGTGGTCCATTTTTTGCTTTTGTTTCCCTTCTCTCCAGAGATATGTCTGGAAAGAAGTTGCTGCAGTGGAGTTCAAAGACCTTGTTACCTGTTTTCTTCTCTAGGATTTTGGTGGTTTCCTTTCTTACATTCAAGTGTTTAATTCATTTTCAGGTTTTTTTGGTGGGGGTTGATGGGTGTGTATATGATGTAAAAAAGGGGTCAGGTTTCATTCTGCATGTTGCTGTCAAGTTTTCTCAACACCATTTGGTGAAGAGACTGTTTTTTTCCCACTGGATTTTCTTTCCTGTACTGTTGAAGATTAGTTGAACATACAATGATGGTTTTAGTTCTAGGTCTTCCATTCTTTTCAGTGATCTATGTGTCTGTTTTTGTGCCAGTATTATATTGTCTTGATGACTACAGCTTTGTAACAGAACTTGAAGTCCAGAATTGTGATGCCTCCAGCTTTGCTTTTCTTTTTCAACATTACTTTGGCTATTCAGGGTCTTTTCTGGTTGATAGAAATTTTGGATTGTTCTAGCTCTGTGAAGGATGCTGCTGTTATTTGATAGGGGTTGCATTGAATGTGTAGATTGCTTTGGGTGGTATAGACATTTTAACAATATTTATTGTTTGAATCCATGAGCATGGAATGTTTTTACATTTCCTTGTGTCGCCTTCAATTTCTTTCATAAGCTGTCTACAGTTTTTGGCATGTAGATCTTTTACCTTTCTGGTTAGATTTATTCCTAGGTATTTTATGGTTTTTGGTGTATTTGTATGTGGAATTGATTCCTTGATTTCTCTTTCTGCTGCTTCATAATTGATATATAGAAATTCAGCTGGTTTCTGTACATTATTTTATATCCCGTGGCTGCTGAATTCATGGATCAGTTCTAACAATTTTTTGATGGAGTCTTTTGAGTTTCCCAGAGTTGTCTGTGAAGAGTTAAAGTTTCCTTGCCATTTGGATTGTTTTATTTCTTTTTGTTGTCTGATTGCTGAGGCTAGGACTTAAAGAACTGTGTGGAACAACAGTGGTGAGAGTGGACACCCCTGTCGTGTTCCTGACCTTAGGGAGAAAGCTCTCATTTCCCCCCCATTGAGGTTGATATTAGCTGTGGGTCTTTTGTATAAAGCTTGAATGCTGTTGAAGACATGTTCCTTCTATACTTACTTTTTTGAGTTTTTTAATTCAGAAAGCATGCTGTATTTTGCCAAATGCTTTTTCTGTGTCCATTGAGAGATGGATGCAGATTTCTTTTATTAAAGGAAAGCTGTATCACATCTTATTAGTGTGATTTCTTTTATTAATGTGATGTATCAGCATTGATTGATTTACAGATATTGAACCACCCCTGCAGGTGGGGAATAAATCCCACTTGATCATGGTGAGTGATTCTTTTAATATATTGTTGGATTCAGTTTGCTAGTATCTTGTTGAGAATTTTTGCATCGATGTCCATCAGGGAAATTGGTCTGTGATTCTCCTTTTTAGTAATGTCTTTATCTGGTTTTTGTAATCAAGGTAATGCTGGCCTCATAGAATGAGTTTGGAAGTTTTCCTTCCATTTCTATTTTTTTGAATAGCTTTGAAAGAATAGGTATTCCTTCTTCTTTAAATGTCTCGTAGAATTCCCCTGTGACACCAGAGAGCCCTGGGCTCTTGTATATTGGGGAGATTTTTGATTACTGATTCAGTTTCTTTACTGGTCATGGGTCTGTTCAAATTGTCTATTTCTCTCTGTTTCTCAGTTTTGGTAGTTTGTAAGTTTCTAAGAATTTCTCCATTTCTTTCAGATTGCCCAGTTTGTTGGCACATAATTTTTCATTGTATTGTCTTATTATTTTTTTTAATAGTTTTTTTTTTTCTTTTTCTGGAGACCCAGACAGAGCACAAGTATGGGAGGGACAGGGAGAAGGAGAAGAAGAGGGAGACACAGAATCCAAAACAGGCTCCAGGCACTGAGCTGTCAGCACAGAACCTGACGCAGAACTAGAACCCACAAACCGCGAGATCATGACCTGAGCCAAAGTCAGACACTCAACCTACTGAGCCATCTAGGTGTCCCATTGTATTGTCTTATAATTGTTGGTATTTCTGTGGTGTTGCTTGTGATCTCTCCTCTTTCACGTGTGATTATTTGGGTCGTTTCCTTTTTCTTTTTGATAAATCTGCGTAGGGATTTATCAGCATTGTTAATTCTCTCAAAGAATCAGCTCCTAGTTTCATTGATCTGTTTTACTGTTTGTTTTTGTTTTATTATCATTGATTTCTGGTGTGATCTTTATTATTTTCCTTCTTCTGATGGTTTTGGGCTATATTTCCTGTTCCCTTCCAGCTCCTTTAGGTGTAAAGTTACCTTGTGTACTTGAGACATTTCTTCCTTCTTCAGGAAAGCCTGGATTCTTATATACTTTCCTCTTGGGGCACCTGGGTGGCTCAGTTGGTTAAGCGTCTGGCTTTTATCTCATGGTTCGTTCATGGGTTCGAGCCCCGCGTCGGGCTCTGTGCTGACAGCCCAGAGCCTGGTGCCTGCTTCAGATTCTGTATTTCCCTCTCTCCCTGACCCTCCCCTGTTTGCGCTCGTCCTCCCTCCCTCCCTCCCTCCCTCCCTCCCTCTCTCTCTCTCTCTCTCTCAAAAATAAATTAACAACAGCAACAACAAAAACCCAGAAAATACTTTTCTCTTATTACCACCTTTGCTGCATCTCAAAGGTTTGGAACCTTTGTGTTTTCATTTTCCTTGGCTTCCATGTACTTTTAAAATTTCCTCTTTAATTGCTTACTTAAATCGTTCATTCTTCAGTCGGAAATTCTTTAATCTCCAAGTATTTGTAGTCTTTCCAAGGTTTTCCTTGTGGTTGATTTCATGTTTTCTAGTGTTGTGGACTGAAAATATGGATGGTATGATATAGATTTTTTTTTGTATGTGTTGAGGGCTGGATTGTGACCCAATATGTGATCTGTCCTGGATAATGTTCCATGCACGCCTGAGAAGAATGTGTATTCTTTAGGATGAAATGTTCTGAATATATCCATTAAGTCCATACAGTCCATTATGTTACTCATTGCCATCTTTTCCTTATTGACTTCTTGCAGAGATGATCTGTCCATTCCTGTAAGTAGGCATTAAAGTCCCCTACTATTTATGGTATTATTGTCAATCTGTGTTGTTTATGTTTGTGATTAATTGATTTGTATATTTGGGTGCTCCATGCATAAATCTTTACAGTTGTTAAATCTTTTTGGTGGATAGTCCCCATAATTATAATGCCTGTCTTCATTTCTTGTGCAGTCTTTTTAAAAATTATTTTTATTATTTTTAAATTTTTTTAAATTTACTTTTGAGAGAGACAGAGACAGAGAGACGACGTGAGCTGGGGTGGGGGTGGTCAGAGATTGAGAAGGAGATACTGAATCCAAAGACAGGCTGCAGGCTCTGAGCTAACTATCAGCACAGAGCCCAATAGGGGGCCCAAACCCACGAACTGTGAGATCATGATCTGAGCTGAAATAAGATGCCTAACCAACTGAGCCACCCAGGCGTCCCCCCCTCCCCTTTTTAAAAATTATAGTTTATTGTCAAGTTGATTTCCATATAACACCCAGTGCTCATCCCAACAAGTGCCCTCTTCCGTGCCCCTCACCCGTTTCCCCCCCTCCCCAATCCCATCGAACCTCAGTCCTCAATATTTAAGAGTCTCTTATTTTTTGCCTCCCTCCCTCTCCTTAACTATTTTTTCTCCTTCGCCTCCCCTATGGTCGTCTGTTAAGGTTTCTCCTGTTCCACATATGAGTGAAAACATATGGTATCTGTCTTTCACTGCCTGACTTATTTCACTTAGCATAATACCCTCGTATTCCATCCATGTTGCTACAAATGGCCAGATTTTATTCTTTCTCATTGCCATGAAGTATTCCATTGCATATATAAATGACATCATCTTGATCCGTTTGCCAGTTGATGGATGTTTAGACTCTTTCCATGATTTGGAAAGTGCTGTTGAAAGTGCTGCTGTGAACATTGGGGTCCATGTGTCCCTATGAATCAGCACTCCTGTATCCCTTGGGGAAATTTCTAGTAGTGGTATTGTACAGTCTTTGTTTTAAAATCTAATTTGTGTGATAAATGTATGGCTACTCTGGCTTTCTTTTGACATCCATTAGCATGATAAATACTTCTCCATCCCCATAATTTCAATCTGCAGGTGTCATTAGGTCTAAAATGAGTCTCTTATAGGCCCCATATAGATAGGTCTTTTTTAAAAAATCCATTCTGCTATCCTGTTTCTTTTGATTGGAGAGTCTAGTCCATTTACCTTGAGAGTAACTTTGAAAGATCTGAATTAAGTGTCATTGTCTTGCCTGTAGAGTTGGTGTTTCTGGTGATGGTCTCTGATCCTTCCTAGTCTGTGTTGCTTTTGGTCTTTTTTTTTTTTTTTTTTTTCCCTTCAAAGAGAACCCTTAAAATTTCTTGCAGGGCTAATTTAGTGGTCATGAACTCCGTTAAGTTTTGTTTGTGTGGGAAACTCTCTCTCTCTCCTATTCTGAATGACTGTCTTGATGGATAATGAGTTCTTGGCTGCACAGTTTTCCAGTTCAGCACATTGAATACATCCTGCTACTCCTTTCTGAAATGCCGGGTTTCTGTGGACAGATCTGCTTTGAACCTGATCTGTTCTCTCTTATAGGTTAAGGTCTTTTTTTCTTGCTGCTTTCATGATTCTTTCTGTCTGTATTTTGTGAATTTGGCTATGATGCGCTTTGGTGATGCTTATTGTATTTATTTTTTTTTAAATATTGAGTGTCCCGATATGTGAACATTGAATATCTTTCCAGTATTTTATTTTATTTTACTTTGTTTTACTTTACTTTACTTTATTTAAGTTTATTTATTTTTGAGAGAGACAGAGGGCGAGCAGGGGAGGGGCAGAGAGAGGGAGACACCGAATCGGAAGCAGGCTCCAGGCTCTGAGCTGTCAGCACAGAGCCTGCCTGATATGAGTCTTGAACCCACGATCTGCGAGATCATAACCTGAGCTGAAGTCGGACGTTTAACCAACTGAGACACCCACATGCCCCTGGTTTTTGTTGAATCTAATGGGAGTTCTCTGTCCCTCTTGGATTTCCATGTCTGTGTTCTTCAGATTAGGAAGGTTTTCAGCTATAATTTGCTCACATCAAGCTTTTGCCCCTTTTTCTCACTCTTCATCTTCTAGGATTCCTATGAGACAAATATTATTCCCCTTAATAAATTGCTATCTTCTTTAAATCTTGTAACATAATCTTCGGCTTTTCTTTCCCTTGTTTTCTCCTGCTTCATTATTTTCTGTAATTTTGTCTCTTATATCAGTGATTTGCTGTTCTGCTTTGTCTCCTTGTCATGATGACATCTATTTGAGATTGTATCTCAGGTATGGTAGCATTTTAAATTTCAGCCTGGTTAGATTTTAGTTCTTTTATCTCTGCAGAAAGGGATTTTCTGGTTTCTTCTATGACTTTTTTCAACCTCAGTTAGTATTCTTATACTCATGGTTTTAAAAGTTCAGACATCTTACTGATATCTGTGTTGATTAAATCCATGGTCATCATTTCTTTCTGTTCTTTTGGGGGTGAATTCATCCAACTTGTCATTTTGGAGGAATGAAAAAAATCAATGGTATAAAAATAAAAAACAATTAAAAACAATTAAAGGAAACAAGACACCATTAAAGGAAACTAAATCCTACATGTGTTTCAGTCTGCTTGATAGAAAAGAGAAAAAGGAGAAGGGGGAAAAAAGTTAAATTTAAAAGTTAAATAGTTTTTTATATAATAAGATGAATAACAGCATTTAAAAAAAATTACTTTCTGTATCCAAGAAAAGAAAGAAAAAGGAAAACAAAATAAGCAATGAGAGAAGCAAAGAAAATGAAGAAGGGAACAAGCGAACAGAATGGAACCCAAATGAAGTTACATGTATTTTCCCCTAGAACTGAAACTTTGTAGCCCACTGTAGTCCATAGACCCAGCTGGTGGCGGGGATTTGTGCTAGTCTTCTAGGGGGTGTGCTTGGAGCGCGCAGGCGGGCGGGGCCTGGTGTAATAGGTCCGTTCTCTGTCTGGGGCTGGATCCGTGTATGTGCGCGCACATGCTTGTGCTCGAGGTGAAAATGCTTCACCAGCTCTATAGCTTCTGGTCTGGGAATTTGTACCTTCATACATGGTCAGGCCCTCCTCCTTTGTCTCCCGCTTCCTCTGTCCCCTGCCTTTACCCTGTCACCCACGCTGTCTGACTGCTAGCTGGCTTCTCCCTCCAGACTTTTATCTCAGATGGGCCTGTTCCAAAGCCCCATTCTTTGGAGACAACCCTCCTGCTTGGACCTAAGGTGGTTCTCTGCTGGGAGGGTCTTGCAGAGTAATGGTCCCAGATAACATTTGTGCGATCTTGTAGCCACAGGTGCTCAGAGTTTATGGCAAATCACAACACACAGCCGTAGACGGGTTTTGCTGCAGTCTGGCATCTTTGTTCAAATATCTGAAAACGCGGCCGATCTCCAGGAGCCCCCAGGATTTTTGCCTGTGGGGAGATCAGAAAGGCTCTACCCAGTGCACTCGAAGCAGGGGGATCGCTTCTCTGTGTGGCACACAGATGGCTCAGGCCCTGCTCCTGGGGCTTCATCCTGCTTCCCCGCTGGGGCACCGCCAGGCACTGAGCTCCGGGTCTTCATACTGCACGTTTATAGAATCCTGGTGGCATTGAAACCCTCTCTTTTCTCCCCTACGGTGATTATGTGGAGCAGATTTCTTGTCCAGTCCCCTGCAAATGTTTTCACTCTTTCTCTCCTTCTCTCCATCTACGTTTGGAGGGTGCTTTTCTTGTGTGAATCCGATGCACAACACACATTCATTCCCCTCCTTTTTCCCTCATTGTCCTCTCCTGGCAAGAACAGCTCCCTCCCTTCTGCTCCTCCATGGGTTTTCTCTCTCCCAGGACCCCTCTGTGCCTCACGTACCTCCCAAGTTCTCTGGCTCAGGTTATGCACATCGTTGCATCAATCCACAGATCAATTTCCCAAGTGTTCAAAAAACGGTTTGATGCAGATCTGGCTGCATTTCAGGGAGGAGACAGACAAGCTTTGGATCCTGCGGATGGGGATCCTGCTCCGCCATCAGACTCCGTCTCTTACCATTTATTTTCTAAATTGTTTTCGATTGTACTTTTGATCTTCTCTTTGATTCGTGAGGTGTTTGAGAATGCACATAAAATTTTCAGTATTTGTGTTGATTTTCTCCTTATTTTCGTTACTAGTTTTTAATTTTATTATGTTTTATTGGGTTTATATGCTTCATACATTTTGGAATTGGAGATTTCTTGAAATCTTCATTAGTTTTGGAAAATTCTCAGCTGGCACACATCAAGTACTGCTTTTGCCACATTTTTTCTTTATAATAATTAAATGCTTATTAGGCTGTATCACTGTGTTTTCATTTATCTTCTTTTTAGTATTTTTAATGTATTTGTACCTCTGTTCTTTACTGATTTATTTTTCTCTGTTCTTTATTTTATACAGATCATTCTGAGTAGACATTCCAATTTGCCTGTCCCCTTTTGACATTGTCTAATTTGCTGTTGAACATATGAATTGAGTCCATTTATTATTTTAAAATTTATTAACTATCATCTTTCAAATTTGCAGCATCACTTTTTATGGTTTCTGATTCATTCCTGAAAATTTTAATGCCTGGGCTTATTTTCTTCAACCTAGTAAATATAGTTGGCTTAGAGTTTTTGTTTATTCCAGTGTTTGGAGTTTTTGCTCATTCTTGTTCTTGTTGTCTTGTCTCCTCATACAGCTGATTATATGTGCCTGTGTGCCGCACGATGTATTTGACAGTTTATATGTGGAAGAAAATTGTGGGTCCCCCCCCCCAAGATAGTTTTCCTCTGATTACACCCCTCCCCCCCAGGTACTTTCATGGCACTGGTAATCTGGGACCCCCTCACTTTGGTCTTGTGGTTGTATGTCCTATCGGAAGCACGTGACTCAGAGCTGGCAGAGGCCCTTGCAAGTATTGGCGTATTTCTGGCCCACTCTTAGCCTTTCGGGTCAGCCTTTGGGGCCCCTGCCAGCTTTGAGCCCACACTCGCTGGTGGTTGTAGACGTCTAGGCGCATGCCCGAGTCTGAGGTCTGCCGAAGGTGCAGCCTCTCGCTGTCTTTCTGAGGGCTGACGCCCCGGGTCTCTCCATGAGCTTCATCGTCATTCCTCACTGCCTTGCTCATTTTTCATGTTGTTGTTGTTGCTTTTAAGACTTGTTTACTTTGAAAGCATTTCTCTCAACTTTCTTACTTCGGTGGCGGCTTGTTTTAAATTACCTAGGCTCCTATTAGTGGCAGTAGACTCCCTGGGAGTTTCCTTTGAATCCTAGTATGTGGCTTATAAATAAAGTTTTTGGGACACTGAGTAGAATGTATAGGCCCCTTTGTCCCCTTGCATGTATGTGAAACTTGAAATCTATTTATTATATTTAGTCAGCTAAGATACTGTATTAAAATAATATAATTCATATGGCAGGAAAGGAGGGAATCTAAGGGTCACATACTCTCGTGCTCAGAGGTGAGATGGGTTTAACTTGACCTAATTCAGGCTTAACTCTGGTCATGAAACGCCTGGTTCATTGCATCTCTCTGCCTTTTTTTTCTTTCCCTTCCTTCTTTCTTTGGGCTTTTCCCTTTTCCCCTTACGTCCCCCTCCCCTCCCCTCCCCTCCCCTCCCCTCCCCTCCCCTCCCCTTCCCTTCCCGTCTCTTTTCTCTTTCTTTCTCTTTTCCTTCTTTCTATTTCTCTCTTCCTTTCTTGTTGCTTTATTCTGTGGCTAGCTTCTCTTGATGGAAGATAGTTACATGCAGTCTTGGGTGCTGCGTTATTTCCTGTCCATACCGTGCTTGTGTCTCAGCTCCACAGAACTGTAGGAACAGTGTAGACCACGTGGCCGTCTCCAACTACATATGTTACACTTACAGATCATGCTGTGGAAATCCTCCCTATGTTTCTTTACCTTTTATCTGCTTCTCCTGCGAAGGCCTGGGACAGGTGGACAACGCATTCTTTTCTGCTGGTTTTAATCTGCAGATTAACCCACAGGTTTGACCCTGCCTTTGTTTTGAGAATGTTCTCTTTTGTAGAAACTTGGAATAGTTTTTCCATTTTCTTTGTGAAGTAGTGGTAAGTGTGCACATTGTATATGTGACTCATCCTCCTCTAGCACCCCTCTCTTGGCAGATTTTTCTATAGCTGGTCCTCCGCACAATGACATTGTTTTCAGAATTGTTGTGGCTTTATGCAGGTCCTCTTGTTTGCAGTCGTGCAATTATTTTGTTTTCATTAATTTCTTCACTTCACCTCATATTCTTCACATACTTCAACTCACACTAACCACACTATGAAGTCGTTAGCAGATTCAGCTCTGGAGTCAGACCGCCTGTGTTGGCATCTGGGCTCCTCTTCTAATTGTAATATTTAAAAAAGATTTTATTCTTAAGTAATCTCTATACCCAGTTTGGGACTCGAAGTCACAACCCTGAGATCAAGTGTCACATGCTGTACCAATGGAGCCAGCCCCATGCCCTTCCCCATCTGGTTCCGAACTGTATTCTTGAGCAAAGTTCCTTCACGTCTTACCTTGCTTTTTTATCTGTAAAATGGAACTGTTGATAGTAGCTACTGTTGGAGATCGTCTTCCATGGGTCTCTTGCGCTTGACGTGTTTTGTTGTGTACGCCACGAATGTAAGGCCTTGACTGTTTCTTACCCAGGCTGTTTCTGAGGGTTGTGCTTAAAGCTAGTAGCCTTGAGGAATGAGGCAGTGGCTCCCTGGGGGACAGAGGGGCATGTGTAATGCTTGCCGTCAAAGCAGTGGGTTCCCCACTCTCTGTTCCTTCTTTGTAATACAGTCACTGCAATTACAGGCATTCATTTGGGCCCAGGGTGTGGCCACCATAAGACTTGGGGGCCACAGGGGAACTGACAGCCGGATCTCCTGCTTGTGCTGCTCACTGTGCATCGAGTAATAAAGTCCTTTGTCTTTTTTTTTTTTTTTTTTTTTTTGGAGAGAAAGAGAGCATAGGAGGGGCAGAGAGAGAAGGTG
This sequence comes from Suricata suricatta, assembly GCF_006229205.1. Lineage (NCBI taxonomy): Eukaryota > Metazoa > Chordata > Mammalia > Carnivora > Herpestidae > Suricata > Suricata suricatta. Next base: position 4,614,175 of record NC_043701.1, read on the forward strand.
GGAGAGAGAATCCCAAGCAGGCTTCGCACTGTTGGTACAGAACCTGAAGCAGGGCTTGAACTCACAAACCATGAGATCATGACTTGAGCTGAAATCAGTTGGATGCTTAACTGACTGAGCCCTCCAGACACCACGAAGTCCCTTGTCTTTGATCCAGGGCTGTACCTTCTGCTGGCATCTGTGGGACAGTAACAGACCAACCTAGAAGCCTGTGTAAAATCCCAGATTCAGAAGCTGTGTGCATATCGTTGCAATGTTTAAGTAAGTTAGCACATGCTAATCACTTACAGCAGTACCTTAGACATTGTAACTGTCAAGATATTTAAGTATTCTTTTTGTATTATCTGAATTGAATTTTTAGGCCTAAATAAAGGTAAGACTCAGAAGATTAAGATTGCTGTACACAGTATTATATGGCGAAGATGTATATTTAACCCGTTGGTTTTATTTTACACTCTTGTATTAATTGCAAACAATTAGCATCTATTAAGAACACACTTTTAGGGGCCCCTAGGTGACTCAGTTGGTTAATCTTCTGACTCTTGGTTTTGGCTCAGGTCATGATCTCTTGGTTTCATTGGTTCAAGCCCTGCATCGAGCTCTGTGCTGGCAGCTCAGAGCCTGCTTGGGATTCTCTCTCTCCTCCTCCCTCTGTTCCTCCCCCACTTGTGTTGTCTCTGTCTCTCTCAAAATAAATAAATAAACTTAAAATAATAACAACAACAACAACAACACACTTTTAAGAAGTCATATAGAGAGCTACCTGTATATGTAGTAGCTTTTAATAACTACTTTTACTAACTAAAATATCCAGAGAGCAGATAACTTTTAACAGTTTCAGTTTTAATTAGTGTCACTGTGTTCTTTGGCCTTTGATAATTGTTGGACTCCTATTCTTAATCCTTTCTTGCTTGCTTTTCTAAAAATCACATTAAAATTATAATAACAATGCATATTTGTGAAAATTTATAGAATTATGGATAAATATAAAGAAACTAAGTTAGCTGTAAAAGTGTTAACTCTACAAGAAAACCAGTATTTTACATTTTTGTGTATTTATTTTTGGTTGCTTACATTTGAAATCTTTACGTGGCTCTATGACAGTAATGACTGTCCTCACATTGTTAATCAGTGTCAGTATTTAAAGTATTTTGGTGAATAAAGACAGGATGACCGTTTCTAATATAGAGCTGCTGCTTTAGCCTTACCGCACATTTTGGATGTAGTGGATACACAAGATTCAGTGAGTACGAACACGGCGGAAAATGTAAGTGTCAGAATGTGGGCTTATTTTGACCACTGCTGTTCAAAAGAAGGAAAGGGTGTGATTACACATTTTCTTAGCTGTGTTTTGTTCTGCAGTCTTCGTCTAAAGGAAGCATGAACGATCTCACCATTCTGTGGAGGTACAGGAGGTTTGGAGAGAGAAAGACTTTTTTTCCTATTTAATTTTTGACTAAAGCATCAAAGCAGGCAGGCATATTGTTTGGATAAGAGGTAGAAAATGGATGCTGGTGTTTGCTAACGTAGTTAGTAAATGCTACTCCATGTAAAATACTGTGTAGTTTTCTCTGTTTTTTTGGTGACTCTTTATGTATATGTAGACAATAAGACTTGTCTACTTCCTTGATATTGCATCATATATAATTAATCAAACAGTTAATGGACAGCTTCCAGATTTGCTCTGAACGGTTTGTAAAACAGATACAATGCCTGTTTTTGGAGAGCACGTGGCAGGTGCAGTGCCGTGGATCCCTTTTGCAGGCTCTTGTCCAAACATCATTTATAAATGAATAAAATAAAATATTTAAGATTGTAGAGATAAATTAAACTTTTATGAAAAGTGTAAAAAGCCAAATTTGTAACTTTATAATGTGTTTTTAAAAATTTTACACTTAAATTGTAAATTCTAATTTAATAATTACTGGGATTTTCAAGCAGTGATGAGGGTACATGATACTGTGGGATGTCTGCAAACACTGAATGTGATCCGAAATCACCGTTTCATTGATATCAGAGGCACAGGTACTGCTGTATTGCTCTGCTTGTGCGTCTATTCATAATGAAATGAGTTTTTAGAATTCTAAATTTCAGTGAGTAGTAAAATGAAGATGAGTTTTCCCTCCCAACATCCTAGAGACCCTGAGTAAATACATTTTAAAAATTCATTCAAAGATAGGGTGCTTTGAAAGAATGTGCTATGCATTGGTAAGAGAGGCTGTAAGTAGACTCTGTAACTTTAAAATTTTTTTTAGGACTCTGGAATATTTTTGACATCTTCTAATCTATTCTGCTGTTATGTTGGTGAATGTAGTTTTAGGGTACATAGGGCATATAGTTTTAGGGGATATATAGAGAGTTATTTAACCCCTGAAGGAAATAATTTCCTAATTATCCGAAGTAAATATGTATTATTTTTATGAACTTGGTTGTGAGGTAAATGCTCTCTTTACTTGATAATTTTATTCAACAGTGCTTGAAAAATGGAGAAAACCTCTGTATTTCCAGGTTTCTTTTCACATTCTTGATATTCCACAAGTTACTGCTCAGTAACTTACATGGTGCCAGTAAAATATTAACATTTCTCTTTAAATTAAATCTATCCAGAAAACCCCTTACTTCGGGAGAGACTGGCTGGGCGGGGCTAGCGCAGCGCCCTGTCCTGGGGAGTCCCCCCTGTCCTGGGGAGTCCCGCGTCCCGCGAGCCTCATTTTACATCCCAGCGCTGCTCCCCGCTGATTCATCATCTCAGGCTGTTTCACTGTCTGACTTTAGTTTCCTTGTCTTTTAAATGAAGACAGTACATCAGGCATTACTTTTCTTTTTTAGAAGAGAAGAATTAAGTGAGAGAACTATTAAGCACAGCTCTGTCTTCCAGTTTTATTATTTTTATATATTTTGAGAGAGAGAGTGGGGGTGGGGGGAGGGAGGGAGTCCTAAGCAGACTTTGTGCTGCCCAGTGCAGGGCTCAAACCTGAACTACAAGAGCATGACCTGAGCCGAAATCAAATCACTCAGCCAGCTGAGCCACCCAGGTGCCCCCAGTCCCTTCAGTTTAGCTGGGCTTTTAATGCCTTTTGAAGACTTCTAAGCTGTCCTGCCCCCTTTACCCTGTCTCTCGTTGCACCTGTCCCTCCATTCTGACGCGTACGCTGTCCTATTGTTGTTTTCATTATCTACCGGCTACATCCGTTGAGGACGAGAATCTTGTCTCTGTTTTTATACAGGCTACCATTTGAGTACAAGGCATGGTATACAATAGTTACTCCAAGTTTTGTTGGGTACAAAGCATTATAAAGAAATGATTTATTGGGGCACCTGGGTGGCTTATTTGGTTGAGCGTCTCACTCTTGGTTTGGGCGCAGGTCATGATCCCAGGGTTGTGGGATCAAGCCCCATGTCATGCTCTTCACTGAGCGTGGAGACTGTTTGAGATTCCCCCACTCCCTCTGTCTGCCCCCTTCCTGCATGTTCTTTCTCTGTCTCTCTCACTCTCTCTAAAATAAAAAAATTAAAATAGTGATTTGTTACCTATCACAGAGCCAGGAGCTGCTAAGTAAATATTCTGTCCATTCTTATCATTCCCACAGTATAATTTAACAATAATGTGTGATCTGACATTAAAGTTTGATATCCTAGTGGGTGATACTCAACTAGATGGGAAAGTAAATAGATAGAATATAGTGTGTGAATGTAGGTAATCAGAATAGCAACCACATACCTGCGTTTACCATGTACTTAAGGCATTGGGCTGAGCGGTTTACATGTATTATCTTTTGTAATCCTGAAGACAGTTTTATACCAGGTGGTGTTATTTTTTAAAAGATTAACAAACTGAAATTGAGATGAGCTCTCAGGCGATGCCACTGCATGAAACGCACAGGCTTGGGACCTTCCTCCCACGCGCTAGGGTCTTTAGTGTAGTTACCTCTGCACATGTGCCACCTAGTGGTTGAATAGGAGACACAGGGACGGACCACAGATCAGTCCTCTCTCTGTCATCCCCGTGGTCAGGGTGGACTTTTCTGGCTTTAGAGCATTTGGTGACCAAGTAGCATTGCCTTTATTTTAGGTCAAGTTCAAAGTAAGGAAAAAGGTACATGGAATATGTTATATCAAAGGAAAATAAAACACTGAATGTTTAAAATGTAAAAAGTGCCTGCTGATTCCCATTTCATAGTTTTGGACTGTTAGCCATTTGAACGAAAAGAATGCCCTGAAATACAAAACCTGCATGCTGGCTGGGTAGCGGAGCCTGGGCTGGTTTACTGGTTGAATGGCTAGTCTTGTGGTTTGGACACAGGCACAGGGGGCTGTTTAAGGATGCGTTTTCAGGTGTGAGCTGTGGACGACTGAGTCCTGGCCTCCGAACTGTTCCCTCTGTTGTCACTGAGTTTACAGTCATTTCACTGGACTATCTTGGTTAGATATTTGGATGGCATCATTTTCTTTTTCTTCTTTTCAAAATTTTTTTAAAACATTTTTATTTTTTAGAGAGAAAGAGTGTGGGCAAGGGAGGGGCAGAGAAAGAGGGAGACACAAAATCAGAAGCAGGCTCCAGCCTCTGAGCTGTCAGCACAGAGCCTGACGTGGGGCTCGAACCCACAGACTGTGAGATCACGACCTGAGCCAAAGTCAGATGCTTAACCAACTGAGCCACCCAGGCGCCCCTGGATGACATCGTTTTCAGCCAGAGCAATCTGGTTTACATTCTGCTGTGAAACTCTGGCAATTGTTTTTGATTTCTTATTTTATCTGTCTATCTATCTCTCTCTCTGTCTACCTACCTACCTACCTACCTACCACATCCAAGTTAGTAGTATACTGTGCAGTAATGATTTCAGGAGTAGATTCTAGTGTTTCATCTCCTACGTATAACACCCAGTGCTCCTCCCAACAAGCGTCTTGCTTCATGCCCCCGCCCATTCGGCCCATTCCCCCACCCGCAACCCCTCCACAACCGGGTGTTCGTTCTCTGTATTTAAGAGACTCTTACGTTTTGTCCCCCTCGCTTTTATATTATTTTTGCTTCCCTTTCCTTATGTTCATCTATTTTGTATCCTAAATTCTACATATGAGCGAAGTCATGTGATCCTTGTCTTTCTCTAATTTCACATAGCACAGTACTCTCTAGTTCCATCCACATAGTTGCAAATGGCAAGATTTCATACTTTTTGATTGAAACTCTGGTGATGTTTTGAAGACGCAGGCCAGGAGAAGAGAGAGACACAAACATTAGTTTAATTGTCCTGCCTTGACTTTGATAGATAGTAAGATCTAATATATCCTGCTAAATGAAGAGTTTTATGTGTCATTTCACATATTTAGGGATACTTTTTTCAGTTTCTATTTTGTGGCTGGAACTGCCCCCCAGATAGTGGTCACAAGATTCCTCTTTATTTCTCCTTATTCCTTTAAAGACAAATGACCCAAACAACAAAGTCCAGACCGAAAATCTATCAACCCCTACCATATCTTCAGCAGATTCAGGCTAGGATCCTGGGCAGACTCAGGAGCGCTAACAGCTGGAAGTGGAGGGAGAACAGGATGACCCTGTGAATGGCCTTCCCGGCCTCTCCTTTATGGGTCAGGCCTGGTCCAGGTCCCACTTAAACAAACAAAAGAAAAGAAAAGAAAACAAAACAAAACAAAACAAACCCAGACAGACAAAGCCCACAAACGCCCTGTTGTCTGAGTCTGTTTTTTGCTCTCTGAACTGCAGGGGGCCTAGTTTCTAAGGGTCGTGCCTGAAAGCCTACAAGCCCACCACCAACGTTCACAGTTGACCTTGGGCTCTCCTTCCATTCTAATTTGGGAGCCAGAGGAAGACGGGGAGATGGACACACATGGTGACAGCCTTCGTGCCTGTTTCCCCTTAGTTAAAAGCAACAAAATGCTCCTAAAAATGTTGAAAGTGTGTATTTTCATTTTGAGGGTGATGAAAATAAGGAAGTAGTTGGGATTGTGCTGCAGTTTGCCTGGAGAAAACTTGACGAGAGGCTGTGAGTGGTGGATGGCAGCGTGCACAGGAGAGTGGGGGCTGCTCCTGTCCGATGGAGTGCAGCTTTGGGGGCTCGGGGAGAGCGAGGCTCAACAGAGTGGGCCTTAGGAGGAGAGTGCTGCTGGGGGAGGTAATGGCGCATGGCCCTGGCCCACGTGCCTCGTGATTCATGACCTTCTGAGGTACTCTTCTTCTTACTCCTCTAATCTTGACTCTTACTCTTCCTTATTGCTAATAATAGGAATGCTGCAGAAGGAGCACATCCCGCATGTGCTCAGGGCATCTCTGGGGAGAAAGGAAGTGCTCCCTTACAGGTGTTTTAAATATGGTCATTTTATAGTGCTTGGAATATAATAGAGGGCATCCGTCCAGCAGAACCGTATTACTTTCTGTCTTCGGTTATAAAAGCCCTAGAGGACAGGCAGCACAAAATAACTTTTGGATCTTTCCAGATGCTTTCCCTAGAGCTTTAGGCTCTGGAGGCACCGATCTGTTTTCCAAGTTACTGCAGATCACAGATCTACCAAATGTTCGATACAGCATAAAAAGGGTCGGCTGATTTCCAAGCTCCTGCATTGCCTCTCATTGCCTGGTCACCAGCCCACATTGTAAGTGTTTGCTGTGGAGTTCCCCACTCCTCCTGGTTTCTGTGTTAATTGGGGCTGGGCTTAGAATGCGGAAACAGAGACCCCAAAATACAGCAGTGGTGTAAATAAAACAAATTAATTTATCTTTCATGCAGTATTTCTGAAAGTGAGGTTCAGGCATGGTGGGTCATCTTTGCTCCCTGTGGTTGTTTGTGGACCCACATTTCTTCTGTCTTGTTTCTCTGCTTTTTATGAGACTGTTGTTCTCATCTGCTATACTGTATCTGGGTAGCTGATGAGCCTGTGTCCCCGTCCATGGGGAAGAGGGAACATAATTTAGTGCAGGGTGAGTCCCTTCCTCTTCGGTGATGTAGAAGTTGCCTGGGCACTTTCAGTTGTACTCTCTTGGTGAGAACTTGCCATGATTAGCTACAAAGAAGGGCGAGAACTAAAGTCCGCAGCTAAGAAGTTAGTGCCATACTAATCTTTGGATGTAAAAAAGTATGGATTTTATCCTCTGTCCATTTTTCTAAGGGTTATGTGCCTGGTGTACCTGTGAAGTTCTTTACGTTACATATTCTGGATTTGAATTCCTATTGGTGGATACAAAGCACATGTATTTTCTTTCAATCTGTGATGGACTTTTTCTTTGTTCATGATGTCTTTTGCCATACAGAAATTTAATTAAAAATTTTTTTTCTGTTTTTTATTTATTTTTGAGAGACAGAGAGAGACAGCACAAGCAGGGGAGAGTCAGAGAGAGAGAGAGAGACAGAGAGACAGACAGACAGACAGAATCTGAAACAGGCTCCAGGCTCTGAGCTAGCTGTCAGCACAGATCCCGATGCAGGGCTTGAACCCCCAAACCATGAGATCATGACCTGAGCCAAAGCTGACGCTCAACTGACTGAGCCACCCAGATGCCCCAGAACTTTCATATTTTAATATAGTAAAGTTTGCAAATCTTTTTTATAATCCTTTGCTACAAATGTATTTTATATTTGTAGATTTGAGTCTAGGTACTCTATCAATTTTGTGGCTGGGGGTAGATCATATAGGTAACCAGATTGATAGGCCCCCCAGCACTGATTTATGGTCAACTTTTCTATTTCAGTTTAAGAAAGAACAATGTTATTTTATTTTTATTTTTATTTCTTTTAAAGATTTTATTTTTAAGTAATTTCTGAGCTCAGCATGGACTCAAACTCACAACCCTAAGACCAAGAGTTGCATACTCCACTGACTGAGCCAGCTGGATGCCCCAGAACAATGTTATTTTAAATAGGAGAGCCCAGACTGCCTGTTTGATGCTTTATTTCATCCATTTTATGATTTGACAAGACTTACAATTATGTGTAGTTTGTGTAACTGAACATTTACTAGTTCTCAAAATTGTCAAAATACTTACCTAAATTCACTATGGATTTCGAAGATTTTGAAAGTCACAAAGGAAAGTCAGGTTGAAGAGAGAGGAGATCGCATGTGGCGTGGAATTGAGTGGTCCCGCCCCTCGACGTGTCCTCAGTGCAGTGTGGAGGTAAGGTGCAGCTCGGGAGAGCGGCGGGGGGGGCGCGCAGGCAGCAGCTGAAGACCGGGAAGTCCGAGGAGACTGTGCAGTCCTGGGTCGTCGTTATTTCTTCAGGAAGAAAGAGCACAGGAAAGACGTGTTGGGGGCTGTTTCCACATTTAGAGGTCGAGAGACAGATAGGAGGTCACGTCATTTCCGTTAGCCACTTCGTGAGATAGGTGGCGGTTTTGTTGGTTTGCAGACTTGTAGCGATGACTGCGTGAGTGGCACAGATGGTGGCTGGACGACTGGGAGGGCCTGCAGTGATCCGCCACACCCCTGCTTAGAAAAGGTGCGAGAGCATTTCTCCAAGGAGGCGGCTGTCCTTAGTGCCAGATGAATTTCCACTATGTGTCGAGGTTTGCAGGTGGCCCCTCTGGCTGTGGTGGTGGACAGGCCAGCGCTGCAGCCGGGGCTGTCCGCTGGGAAGGGTGCAGTCCCTCCAAAGTCCGTTTCCTGAATTTCAACGGGAACAGAAAGGAGAGACAGAGAGGGGGAGCTTGAAGGACTCTAAGTGCTTTTTGTTTGTGTCTTTGGTTGGGGGTGGTGACCGGGAAAGATCTCAGTAAATTTCAGTAAATTTCCGGTTAGAAAAGAAGGACCGACTGGAGCGTGGAGTTGCGTCAGGAGCACTGGTGGAGGGGCAGTGCCCGTGAATGCCTGGCAATGCGGGAGTGGGCGGGTCACTTTTATTTAAAGGGGAGCCTGATTAAGAGGCCATGCTGTTTGTTGGGTTGCCTCCTGATAGGATAAAATATGTGTGAGGTGTTGGGGTTAGAGTCTTGAGGATAGATGAAAAAGGTAATGGAGTCAAGATGTGCTCTGAATTTCAGTTATTTACTTTTATTATTTTTAATATTTTTATTTATTTTTGAGAGATAGAGACGGAGCGTGTGCAGGGGAGTGGCAGAGAGAGAGAGAGAGAGAGAGAGAGAGAGAGAGAGAGAGAGAGAGAATGAGAATCTGAAGGAGGCTCCAGGCTCTGAGCTGTTATCCCAGAGCCTGATGTGCAGCTTGAACTCAAAACCATGAGGTCAATGATCAGAGCTGAAGTAGGACGCTTAATGGACTGAGCCACTCAGGCGCCCCTCAAGTATTTACTTTTAAAATGGTTAATAATAATAAGGGGGTAATGATTGTTTTAAATTAATGGTTTTCTTTGTTTACTATAAGGTTATTTTGAGAGAGAAGGTGTGTGCTTGCACACGAACAAGGGAGGGTCAGAGAGCGAGAATCCTAAGCAGACCTGCACTGCCCGTGCAGAGCCCGATACGGGGCTTGATCTTGTGAGATCGTGACCTGAGCTGAAATGAAGAGTCAGATGCTTAACTGACTGAGCCACCCCACATCTTTTTTTAAGTGGGTCACATTGAAACGTATTTGTTCTTTAGCTGAACCGCTACAATCCTAAAAATAAGGTTAACAGTTGTTACTATGGTATCACTTTGCTGAGTCAGTTGTGAGTGCACGCAGAGAATCGTGTGCCGTGTTTTAACATTATTTTGGTGATCATTTTGCACTAGAGCATAAATATAAACCATGCCATCCGTTACATACACAGACTTTCCCTGCATGGATGAATTATTGCCATTGCCCTTTCTTCTTTTGCAACGTATGCTTTGTAGATGAATGCATCAAAGATGATTTAAACGCAAAAGTGACCATTTATATTCTCTTGTTTACTCTACAGCAGAAATCAAAGAACAGTCTGCGGAAGAGGATGCTGAAGCAGACGTGGACAGCAGCAAACGGCCAGTCTCGGGCCTCGAGCACGCTGGGTCCGCGGACTCCGCGGGCTCCCTGGTCTCCGTTGGCGTAGAAGTCAAAATCAGGTTAGAGCACGAACGCAGCTGGCATGGGCATTAGTGACAGGGAGTTGGCCCGCGGGAATTCAGAGTGCAAGCTTGGTGTGTGAACACGGACGGAACTTGTGTTTAGCAGTTCTGGGTTTGTGGCCGCTGCCTCTGCGCGCGGGTGGGCTGAAGCTGGTCTGCGGGCTCAGGCGGTCGCCCGGCGGAGCAGTGGGCGGGCACGCTGCCCTGCTCTCCTCTGGGCGGGACGCAGCATCCCCGCTCGCCAGTCCTAGCCGGAGAAATCATGGAAGCTTCTAGCGCCAGGATTGGGATTTTGATATTTCCCTGTACACCTAAGATTACACTCTTGTTCCTTATCCGCTCTCCATTCTTTGGACCCTCTCTGTGTGTAATTCAGCGTTGACGTTGTGGAGGGTTTTAGACCTTACTTGAAAGCCATGAATAAAGGCATGGAGTCATTTACTGGTCGAACACGGCCATCTTCTTGAGATGGTTTCTCTCTTCTGCTTTGGGCACTCTGCCTGGTCGTTTGTCACTGGCTTCTGCAGACGCTCTGCACCTTTATAATGTTGGGGTCCTCAGCCTGTGAACTGTCCTCTCTGCCCACCCCCTGGGAATGTCCATCGCCAGGGGGATAGCCATGTCCCGTCTGTGTGCCGACTGTCTGTTGACGGACCCACATTTCTGTTTCCAGGACTGCCTTCCTCTGAGCTGCAGACTCCCCTCTCCATGTGCATGCATGTCACCTCTACCTGGAAATATAGCAGACTCCTCACCCCTACCTGTTTGTTCCCCATTTTGGCGAAGGCTTGAGGCTTCAAAATAAAAGTGTAGGCTAAAAAAAATAAAACAGTCCCCACGACACTTAACGCGTTAATCCTGCTTTATTTTTTCTTAGTAGCTCTTACCGTTTCTCAGTGGGTCATTTGATTATGTGGTTATCAGTATCATATGAGCTCTGTGAAGGCAATACTTTTTCTGTTGTAGTGATGGTTTTTCCCATGGATTATGTATTCTATTTTGTTTTTAAGATTGTTTCCCTTAACATTCAGATGTCAGGTCTCTTTTCTGTACTGAATTTATTTTTGAAAGAATTCAAACTTAGCATTCCTGTTAGTTTCTTAGTCTTAATAATATAAATGGTTTACTATATTTTATATCGCTTTGCATCTCTCATCTAGCATTCTCATGCTCTAATTAAAGAGTTGTTTTTTTTTTAAACATTTATTTATTTTGGAGAGATGGAGCACTAGTGGGGGAGGGGCAGAGAGAGAGAGGGAGACACAGAATTCGAAGCAGGCTCCAGGCTCTGAGCTGTCAGCTCAGAACCTGCCTGATGTGAGGCTTGAACCCACAAACCGTGAAATCATGACATGAGCTGAAGTCAGATGCTTAACTGACTGAGACACCTAGGCGCCCCTAGTTATTTTAGATATATGCTTCCTAGTCCTATTTCCTTTGTCTTGGGCCCCCAATTCCCCCCACCCCCATTTTAAAATTTGAAGTTTAATGTATATGCAGTGAAATTTACCCATTTAGTGCATTCGGACAGTTGTGTGCAGTGATGTGACCACTGCCACAATGGGGTGAAGAGTCCACCAGGACCGAAAAGTCCCTGGTGCCTGTTTGCCTTTGGCAGCCATGTACCTACGTTGGGTGCTTGTAGTTTTGTGCCTTTTCAGTAACCTAGCAGTGCGCGTGTGGAGTGTGCATTCTCTTCATTCCGGCCTTCTAGCTTTCTCCCTGGCCTTCCTGCTCGCCTGGGCCGTTGAGGCATCAGTGGTTGCTGCCTTTTCCTGGCTGAGCGGGGCTCTGTCTTCGGAGGCGCCGGCCACAGTCCATGCAGCCCCCGGGCCGGTGTGCTGGGGAGTGTCCAGGTTCTGATAGTTGTGAGTACAGTTGGTGTAAATATTCACTCGCGGGTTTTTGTGGACGTAGGGTTTTCATTTCACTTCTGTAAATCTGTAGGAAAAGAGGATGGTAGTTTTCCCCCGAAGACCATTTCCAAGCACGTCGGCGTGCGGCCGTGCTGTCGTGCCTTCCCACGAGTGCCGGGTGAGGCCCGATCGGAGCGCCGATCGGCAGCCCTCCCGGTTCTGACCCAGCTCCTGCTCTGGCGGGCCCCACGCGCCTTGGCTTCGGGCTGCCCCCTCGCCAGCTCTCCGAGGCCGCCCTGCTCCTGCTCCAGGGCCACGGCTCCTTCCCCACCTTGCTCTTCCTTCGCTGCACTCCTGCTATCCTCCCCTCCCGAGCCCGCCGGGGGAGTGAGGGCCAAAGTCTGGGTGCCCCTTCGGCCTTCCCCACGTGGCCGCTGTTCGTGCCAGGCTTTGTGCCACGACTGGCATTCTCTGGACTTGCTGCTGTGGCCCCAAGTGCCGTGCACGGGCGCGCAGAGTGGGCCGCAGAGAGGCGCTTCAGTGGCTTACAGGTCACCCCGTGTCTGCAGGTCGCAGGCGTTCTGTGTTCTCACACTGCCTCACGCTTGCCCTTCAGCCACTTGTAGAAACGTTTCCCTGAATTCTTCTTAGGCTGCTCGTGGGACATACAGTGGCCTCTTCCCCAGATTAAGCAAATGCTTGTGTCTCATCTCATTTTGGAAGTGGCTTCCGTCCAGGTGGAGGTGAAGTGGTCGCCCCTGTTGACTTCTGTGATGGGAGGTGTGTAAGGAGAGTGACTGTGTAGATTGTCGAGGAGATCATGCTGTGGCCATGGGAGCAGCCCGAGATTTCTCTGTCCCCGCGTCACAGTGAAGACGTTACTCTGGGATGTGTAGGGCACAGCCTAACTTCTTCCGTCTCTTGACACCTAATTTTGTAGTGATTTGAGGACGTGTTTAAAGCTACTTTTCATTGTGGGTCTGCTGTGTGGCAAAATCCCTGCAGTCTAGTGCGCCTGGGTTTATTCTCTCCCAGCGGCACATCTGAGAGTGCGCTTTGGGTAGAACATTGAAGGTTAACTTATTTTCTGTCAACACGGATACCGGCAAAGGGTGCTGGCGGCCCCATCTTTTAGGCAAGAGGGAAATCTGTTTTTTTCCTATTGAACTTTATTTCTCTGAAAGTAGGTCACATTTAAGTGTGTGTGAGCCTGTCTGTCTGTCTGCCTGCCTTTCCGTCTGTCTCAGTATTAGTGGGCAAAACAGTTTGTCATGAAATTGAGAAACTTATGTAGGTGACTTTCATAAAAGGTAATTGAGGGGCACAGTATGAATGTAACTTAAGTTTAAAAACGACCCTTTAGGGGATCCTGGATGGCTCAGTTCATTGAGCTTCCAACTCTTGGTTTTTGCTCAGGTCCTGATCTCATCGTTTTGTGAGTTCCAGCCCCACACTGTGCTCTGTGCTGACAATGCGGAACCTGCTTGGGATTCTCCCTCTCTCTCTGCCCCTCCCCTGCTCACATTCTACCCCCTCCCCAAATTTCCTAAAAAGAATGAAAGTTCATGGGCTAGATATCACAGATGTAATGGTAGAAACTTCAGTGCTTGAGAAGGAAGAATGGCCATAAATATGTTGTGAAGAGAAAATATAGCCAACCAAGAGGACAGGCCTTTAATTTTTTAATTATAGGTTTTAAAAAATACTTATTTTTGAGAACACATGCACAATTGGGGGAAGGGCAGAGCGAGAGGAAGAAATAGAATCTGAAGCAGGCTTCAGCCTCTGATCTGTCAGCACAGAGCCCAACACAGGGCTCAAACTCATGAACTGTGAGATTGTGACCTGAGCCAAAGTTGGATGCTTAACCCACTGAAACACCCAGATCCACCCCCCCCAATGTTGTTTTAAAGCTAAGAAAAATTTTTTATTGTTTTTTTTTCTTTTTTAGTTTATTTATTTATTTTGAGAGAGAGACAGTGCGAGTGGGGGAGGAGCAGAGGAAATAGGGGTGCTGGGGAGGAGAGAATCCCAAGCAGGCTCCATGCTGCTAGTTGTGACGCCTGATGTGGGGCTTGAACCCCTGAACGGTGAGATCATGAACTGAGCCGAAACCAAGAGTTGGCCGCTTAAAGGACTGAGCCACCCAGGTGCCCCTATTCTCATATTTTAACAAAGTTTTTATTTAAATTCTAGGGGCACCTGGGTGTCTCAGTTGGTTAAGTGTCCAACTTAGGCTTAGGTCATGATCTTGCTGTCCGCGGGTTTGAGCAACCCCCCACCGCCCCAGGTAAGGCTCTGTGCTGACAGCTCAGAACCTGGAGCCTGGTTCCCCTTTTGTCTCTCCCCCCCTCCCCAACCCTCCCCTGCTTATGCTCTGTCTCTGTCTCTCTCTCAAAAATTAATAAAAAGTTAAATTTTAGTGCACAGCCACTGTAATACTAGTTTCAGGTGTACAGTATAGTGAGTCGGCACTTTCACACATTGCCTGGTGCTCGTCATGACAAGTGTCCCCCTTAACCCCTTTCATCTGTTTATCCCATCTCCCCCGCTACCCCGTAGTTCTCAGTCCATTCTCTAGAGTTGAGAGTATGTTTTCTGGTTTGCCTCCCCTCCCCCCCCTAATCCATGTTCATCTGTTGTGTTTCTTAAATTGCACAAGTTATGTGGAATTTAAGAAACACAACAAATGAGAAAACGAAGGGAAAAGGAAAAGAGACATGAACTACGAAGCAGACTGAGGGGTACTGAAGGGGCGGAGGAAGGAGGTGGGGGGATAGGTGCTGGGCGCTACCGAGGCGGGCGTTTGTTGTGATGAGCGCAGGGTGTTGTGGGAAAGTGCCAGATCACTAGGTTTACACCTGAAACCATATTGCATTGTTTGTTAACTAACTGGAATTTAAATTAAAACTTCAAAAAATAAATACTCCAGCATAAGTAAAAATAAAATAAAATAAGGGGGGGATGGATCAATAAAATGGATAACATGGAATTTAAATTAAAACTTCAAAAAAAGATGCTCCAGCACAGGTAAAAAAAGAAAATAAGGGGAGAAGACAAAATATTGTTAACAGGTGAAGCTGATTGATGGGTTCATGAGCATTTATTAACTATTGTTCTACTTTAGTGTCTTTGTTCAAAATTTTCCATAAGAATCAAAGATGTATGTGATCTTAAAAAAAAAAAAAAAGAAACCCAACAATAAAAGGTTTCTGCATATGAGTGAAGTTGTCTGGTATTTGTCTTTCTCTTACTGACTTTGCTTAGCATAATATTCTAGCTCCACTTGCGTTATTGCAAATGGCAAGATTTCAAGATTTCATTCTTCCTTGTGGCTCAGGAACATTGCAGTGTATGTATACACCACATCTTCTTTATCCATTCATCTATTGGTGAACAGTGGGCTGCTTCCGTAGTTTGGCTGTTAGAAATAATGCTGCAGTAAACACTGAGGTGCATGTACCCCTTTGAGTTAGAGTTTCCGGATTCTTTGGGTAAGTACCCAGCAGTGTGATTCCTGGGTAGTAGGGCACTTCTATTTTAAACTTTCTGAGGAATCTTGACGCTGTTTTCCAGGTGGCTGCACCGGTTTGCATTCTCCCCAACAGTGTACGAGGTTTCCTACTTCAAGGAGTAATTCGTTTAATTCTGTTCTTTCTTAAGTCCCTTATTAAGCATCTGTTCCATAAGCATATATTGGTTTTTGTCTTTTAACTTCTTAATTTTATCGTAGTTAATAGAGAAGTATTGTTTAGCACAAATTTAGGTTCCTAGAAAGATTGAGCAGGTGGTGCAGTGAGTTCCTCTTCCCAGCCTCCCTCCCCATCATGCACCACGGCAGTGCATTTGTTATAGCAGATAAACTAGTACTGATATGCTCTTACTAACGAAGCACCATAGTTTACTGTAGGGCTCGGTCTTGTGTTCAAACACTTCTAGGAGTTTCAACAAGTGCATCATGTCGTGCATGTGCCATCACAGTGTATCCTGGAAAGTTTTATTGTCCTGACCTCTTCTGTGCCCTGCCCATTTATCCCTTTTCCAGTGCTTTTAACTCTTTCACACACCCCCTTCATCACTAACCGCTTAGCCCAGTAATCACCTAAATTTATGAATTCATGTCTCCACGTTTGTTCACATGCACTGTGTATACATGTCATGCCAAAGAGTGGTCCATCCAGTGGGCAAACAGGACGTCGTCACCCTGTATTTCACAGAGCCAGCATGTAGTAGAGTGGCTGTTAAACCCCCCCCTCTTTCCAAGCCTCAGCTTTATCTCCTTTATTCTTTTTAATACTTTGATTTTCTTGAAGCAGTTAAAAAGAAAATACCTTTTCTAAGTACAAAGTAGAAATTTTAAAGTTTATTTATTTGTTTATTTATTTCTTTATTTAGAGAGCATACAAGTTGGGAGGGGCAGAGGGAGAGGGAAAGAGAGAGAATCCTAAGCAGCCTCTGTGCTCTCAGCGTGTAGCCCGATGCGGGGTTTGAACCCACATGAACTGTTGAGATCATTGACCTGAGCCGAAATCAACAGTCAGATGCTTACCCGACTGAGCCACCCAGGCACCCCCAAACTAGAACATTTTGATTTGGTATGTTTACTACCCTAAAACGTCATGTTATGAATTGCAAATGTTTAGTTGTTTATTAAATTTAATTGTTCTTACGGCATGTACATACTCAAAAGCTTAGCATGCGCTACAGCCGTAATATTTAATCTTGAAGCACACGTGTCTGTAGTCTGTCATTTTGAAAATAGTTGAATAAAACACTTTCTTTTTCTCTGTCTTTCTCACTTTTCATTTCTACCAGTGAACAGCTCTGCGCTTTTTGTTACTGTGGTGAAAAAAGTTCCTTAGGACAAGGAGACTTAAAACAATTTACAGTAACGCCTGGGCTTCTCTTGCCATGGAAAAGCCAGCCTTTTAACCAGAAGGACGTTGATGAGAGCAACAATGGGACCTGTGACAAAATACAAAACTCAGCATCACGAAAACAAAGAGGACAGAGAAAGTAAGCGATTTTGAACAAACGGTTGGAATGCAAGGCCGTATGTACTTTATTTCCATCCCTGCCAGCGAATAGGTACATGGGGTTGTTACTGAGTCATTCCTCCTGGTCTTCACCATTCATAGGCTGCTCTGTGCCTCCTCATCACCCCATCACACACGCTCCTCAAGATGTCTTATTTAGAAAAAAAGCTTGTTATCTCAATTGTATATTAAAAACCATGTAATCATAAAGGTTACCTTTTAGACGAAGCCTTTAAAGCGCCTAACATAAAACTAGAGGGGCTTATGGAGTTTATAAATGGGAAGAAGAAAAAAGGGTAAAACAGTGCAGTCTTTCTTCCCTTCCTCTGAATACGCTTGTAATTGTTTGTATGGATGTAATCTAAAAGATTGACCAAAGCAAGTTGGTTTTCTCTACCCATGTTCTTAAATTGCCATTGAGTTATTTTATGTTTCCCAGAATGTGGAGCTGTTCTGTAAACCGTTATAACACAGGCGTAGCTTTCGGAGGAATTGTATGCTCAGAATGCCTTTTCTAAAGTTAAAAAAGCAGCTTTTTTTTTTTTTTTTTAAGTGAAATAAGAATTTACTAAGATATTTGTATAATGTGTATCTGTATTTATGAACATTAGAGTTACATAAAACTTTCTCTAGTATGTTTAATTCTGGAGTTAAACATTTTTTAATACGTTGCTGAGTTTTGTTTAAAGGCCATCTGAACACGTGGACTTGGCTCTGGTAGTGGAGGGAGTGGAAGTTGCTGTAGTCGATGAGAAAGTGTAAAAATTAATTTAGCTTGGAAGGCTGACCAGCCCTGCCCCTGGAGGGCGATGATGCAATCACGGGAGTGCTCTTCTGGCTTTCCTCCAGATTTAAGTACTAAGGCATTGTTGTGTTGTACTTATTTGATTGGCTCTTTCTTTTGGATTGCTGCCAGTGCCTTGAAGACCTGAAGTAGGAAATGAAACAAAAACAAGAAAGGGACTCTTTTTAAAAAAAATTTAAGGTGGAACAGCTTAAGGAGGTTTAGAAGTCCTATGTTTAGCACCTTGGTGTTTGAAAGGCCACAGCTAGATCCAATAGAAGAGCTTTCCATTTCGTTATCAATTGAGTGCTCATGACCTCTAATAAAACTTATCAGAAGTCTAGCCAGCCTTGTAATGTCTCTCAGTGATTAGCAAATTTAATGGACTGGGTCAGCTCATATCTTATATCCTCTTGTTCTGCCTTTGAATAATGGCGAGTATATAAATACTTGTTCTGGGAAATAGAGCTGAGCTTCGTTTACTTACTTTATAAGCTAGGTTGATTTTTAGTGAAAACTTTCATGGGCTAAGATAATTATGTAAAAAATAGCTTTGGTTTAGTCTTTATGCACACTTAGTGTTTACCCAGTTATTAAGTAATGATAATAAGATAGTTAATGGACTTTAGGAATACAGCACATTTATTAAATTTGGAATTCATTTAAAGGTACACAAATTTAATTTGGTAACGATTTTAAGTAGTTAACAAAATATATTACTACTGAACAGAAACCAGATAAACAGCTTGTTTTTTTGGTTATTTTATTTTTGAAAAAGAGATTTTAAAAATAGTTTTTCCCTCTTGGTGGCACTAAACGGTAAGACTATGTAACTGGGGATTCATTTTCTCTTTCCTTTTGTTTTAGACTTAAAATTTGGGGGTATTTCAGCTGACTTCTGATGTTCCTTCCTAAGTCGGGCCACTGGCATCCTTAGGGTTGACTGTAGCAATCCTGCTAAGGTCTCTAACATACGAACTAGGTGCAAAAACTAAAGGTGGAATTTGATTAAACTGCTGGTGGGGAATTGGTTAGTAATGGACTGTTGAGTCATTTTATTGGTTTTTGTACCCTTTTCCCCTGTCAAATACTTGTGCAAAGAAAATATAACAATGCAGTAGTCTTTATAAATGAATTGTTCATCTTTTCCCCCCTCCCAATAAAATAATTTATTTGTAGGAATGAGTTATATTTACAGGAGCCTGTTCGCATAATACTGTGGGCATTTATAAAAATGAGAATTTAAAGTTAGCGTACCATGCTAAGCTTTTCTTAAAAAAGTAAGTCTGTGCATCTCTAATGCTGAGCATACATACTGGTTATTTTTATATGGTTTGGTATTTAAATGTACTTATTGAAATATGTTAATACTTTTTCTCTTTCAATGATTCCAGGTATAAAAAAGTTTAGTACCCTGGTCATTGTCCTGATTTTCTCTTAATAGGAATCATGATAAATATCCAGCATACAGAAGTGCAGTGAGTTATGATCTATATTCAATAGTGATTTAATCCAGAATGATGATCAGGTTAAATACTGTGATAACAGGAGAAGGTGAAAGTTTTAGTGCCAGTCATCTGATTTCCCATATTTAATGTGAAAACACAGTAATAGTCATTGTTTACCTAATGATCTCAATTAGTATGTGAAGTTTGAGGGCTTTGAAAGTCTGAAAACGCCCAAGTGTTTGCCTTATTTAGTGTTGACTTTTTACTGTAGTTTTTGCCTCTACATTATCTTCTTTTTATGCCCCACGCCACTAATAGCTATTTTGTGTTTGCATTTTACTTCTGACTTGTGAGGTCAAGTCATAACTTACTAGAGAGTACTTGCGACATCATGCCACAGACCAGCTGTCGAGATTTGTTGAGGGACTGGAAGAAAGCCCCAGCTGACACGATCCGCTCCCACCGCCTCCCTCTGCACACTTTGTAGTGGGTTTTCACTTCCCCTGGGAAATAACCTTTCTTTACATGAAATTAACTGCCAGATCTATTGTGGTAGTCCTCACTATAAAGCAAATTAAAACTTCTGATTGAGTTATGTTTTATAAGCACTTACGTAAGGCCAAAGGGAATATTTTATGTGCTAAACTGTAGATCCTGATTAGAATATTAGAGTGTTATTTTTAAAAATACATATGGAATGGCAAAATAAATTTGTAATTTTTAACACTTCCTTATGGATTTGGAGACTTTTTTTAGTTGTTGCTTACATGCTATAAAATAGCCATCCAGTTTTGTATCACACTGTGAATAGTAACAGACGTGTTCTGAGAGTTGTTTTATGACCGTTTGTGCCAATAAATTAAAATTGATATGGCAACACATTGTATTTAAGTTGTTATAAACAGAATAATTATCTACTTGTTACCAATTTCACATCTGTTTTGTTTTATTTTATTTTTCCAGAGAGCGATCTCCTCTACAGAACGTAGTATCTTGCGTAAGTGTGAGCACGCAGACCGCTTCGGATGACCAGGCTGGTAAATTGTGGGATGAGCTCAGTCTGGTTGGGCTTCCAGATGCCATTGATCTCCAAGCCTTATTTGATCCTACAGGTATGAGATCTTCAGGGATGATTGCCTCTTGTTTCTGCAGACACTTTAGTTTCAGTGAGTCATCAACCAAATAGTAAATACCTTCCCTCTAGAAATAATTAGGATCATGTTGTAAAAAATGTCATTGTTTAAGTTCAGTTGCTTAGGTAAAATAAATTGTCTAATTGTGCATAACTAAGTTATTTAGCATCTGTATAGGGCCAGCAGTGGGCTAGATGCTTTCCTAAATCTTTGCTTTTATTCTTACGTAGACAGCAGTGCCATGGAGATATGATAATTGAGGAAAGAGAAAAGTTTAAAAGGACCTGTGAGGAGTTGGGGAACTTGGCCATCTGGGTCTCTTTAAGAGGGTGAAGGACAGTAGGTCTTAGCCACGTGGGTATCTTATTCTAACAGTATAGTAATCCATACTCTTGATGTGGTGCGTTTAGGAATTTGAGTTAATTTCAGGTGAACTGCATACTGATTGGTAATGGTTCAAGTGTTGTGTGATAGAGAATTTAAGGACTGAGTTGTTCTTCATGATTGATGCCAGCTCTTGGTGTTGGATGAGGCAGGGTAGAGGTGTGTATGCAGGTTATTTGCGAGTAACTGTCTTTGTCAAAAACCAAGTATTGTATGATGTCCTTTAAATTTTATGTAAAAATACTGAGTAAGATATAGTAATGTTAGGTAACTTTATTTATTTAAAAAGTTTTAAACATTTATTTATTTATTTATTTATTTATTTATTTATTTATTTATTTATTTTTGAGAGACAGAGCATGAGCAGGGAAGGGGCAGAGAGAGAGGGAGGCACAGAATCCAAAGCAGGCTCCAGGCTATGAGTCGTCAGCACAGAGCCTGATGCAGGGCTCGAACTCACGAGCTGTGAGATCATGACCTGAGCCGAAGTTGGCCATTGAACCAACTGAGTCATCCAGGCACCCCAAGATACAGTAATATGTAAATAAAATGTTAAAAACTCATTTTTTATTGTTGAAGAAATAATCATTTCAGTAATTCTGAAACCCAAATGCATCACAATCACCTGGAGGGCTCGTGAGAACATAGGTTTCTGGGCATTACTGCAGGAGCTGTGGATTCAGCAGGTTGGTTCTGATAGGAGTTGGTGCATTTTTCAGATGACACACTGGAGAAGGCTGGCTGAATTCGTGCTGGCTCCGATGCCAGGGGGCACTGTGTGCTGATACACGAGAGTTGATTTGGGGGGGGGGGTCACACCTGACTGGCGTTAGTGTGCTTCGTGTTTCTTCATTTGCTTCCGCTCGCTCCCCCTGCTTCAGGCACGTGCTGGGCCCATCGCCGGTGCGTGGAGTGGTCGCTGGGGGTGCGCCAGCCGGAAGAGCTGTCGTCGGTGTGCGTGGACGGAGCTGTCCTCTCAGGGAGCACAGAGGTACGTACAAGGAGCAAGTGTCCAGGCCACAGCCTTGTGATGCTCACTCCTGTCAACAAAAAACTGTTTGTTAAGTGATTACTAGAATATAAGAACTCTTACAATAGGAGTTTTTAATTGTATGTCCAAGAGTAGTTTCTGGAAACAAGTAGAATGTATCTCTTAAGCTGTGTACTAAATGTAAATCTTAAAAACAAATATTTTACCTTTAAATAAAAAATTAAGCATTTTAGAAATGAGAATTACTAACTGTATTAATATGTCCATGTGGTCACTCTTTAGGAGAGAACTACCTGATTAAGATTTAAAATGAAGAGACACCATGTGACAGGCCTTCAGTCCAGAGCGTGGGCCCGCTCTGTTTGATGTTATGAACATTGGTTCAGATATTTCTTTATGGGCAAGTTAGCACTTCAATCTCATCCCAAAGTAATAGGTGCAGTCTGCCGTCTCTTAACGTTTTAGCTGTGGTTTTCATCTGTATTTGAAATAAGCACAGAAATAAAAGCAATATTTGCCTTCTGTCTATGAAACACACAAACCCCAGGAAGTGAAAGTGCTTTGCTGCCTACAAATCCCCTTTGGTTTTTCAAGATTATATTTGGGAGAAGTGAGACAGCCTTTCCAAAGGAATGTTAAAAATGGAATTTTTGACCATAGAAATTATATGGACTTTCACAGGTGACGTATAGGTAAAACTTTAAAAAGTGTAGTCGAGATAGGAACTTAGATTTAAGTAATTATTCAATTAGTATAACGTTAGCTCTACTCATATTATCAAAATGACCTCAGTTACATGGATGGATAGGTCTTGCCTCAAGCTTAGCCATATTTGAGTGCTGGTTTTGGAGATGCGGCACTGCGCTCAGACGCGTTGGCCACCAAACCGCGCGCAGGGCACCGCACCATCGCAAGTTCTGCTGTCGAGCTGCACTTGCATGGCTGCCCCGAGGCTGGGGCCGGGCCAGGAGCGCTCTTTCCGCCCCGAACTGCTGCAGAAGTGCTGGAACGAGCTTTGTGGTGTCCTCTTGGAATTGGAAGGATCAGTCTAAACTCACAGTTTTTAATATTTATACAAACACAGAACTACAGATGTGTGTATACGTGTGTTGGTAGGTATACGTCTATTTCCTAGCTCTGTTTACTAAGAGGAGAGTTAAAAGAAAACTTGCTTCATGCTCCTTTTTGGACAGAAGAAGATACCATCTCTGTCCAAATACTTACTGAGAAATACTTACGTGGACTTAGAGATGAGGGCTGTGCTGCAGCGCTGGCACAGCACTTGAGGGCCATGGGAGACCTGCGCCCCTCCTCTCTGTTTCGAGGTGTTCGTGTGGAGTGGCCGAGCCCGTGAAGTGCGGACGGGGGGCCCGGAGTAGGCAGAGCGGAGGCCGGGGAACCGCGGCGCGTGGTCAATCCTCTCCGTCGATACTGGCTTAGAGCGGTCCGGACTTGTGGTGGTGTGAGTCCTCTGTTGCCATTTCTTCAGTTTTTGGGGTTTTTTTTTGGTCTGTTGGTTTTCTCCATTATCACAAAGGCATAGGACAGACCAATTAGCTAGAACATTTTTTGTTTGCTTGTTCCTAAGAAGAGTTTGTCTCACTGACAGAAATTCAAAACTAACAACACATTTGTGGGATGCAAATTGGTATAAATTTTCTGGAGGGGAATTCGGTGATATCTAACAAACTACATATTTCTCTAACAAACTACACTTTCTAGGATTCTATCCTGAAAATATGTCTCCAGTAATATACTTTTGCTATTAAAACTTAATAAATGCAGCATTATTTAACTTTCAAAATACTGATAACAACCTAATGGCCATGCATAATGGTTGAATAAGCTATGGTACGGTTTGTGCAGAGAAATACACTATGTGTAAAAATAGAGCGGGGGTATCTATGAAATGATGTGAAGTTGTTTCCAACGTGTATTTTTAAGTGAAGAAAAATAAAGTGCGGAAGACCCATTCATGATGTGCAACCTTTTATGTAAGAAAGGACGGAATAGAAAATCCGTGTGCAGGTAGTCGTGTTGGAGAAGAAATACAGGAGACAGGAAAAGGAAACTGGAGAGACTGGCTCCCTGAGGCAGGCGGTGGGGCGGAGGGAGGGAGGGGTGTGCCGGACGCCCTCAGGTCGTCTCCTTGTGTGGCTCTGACTCTCGGGCCACAGGAATGTTTCATGTGTCCCCACAATAGGCAGTTACAACTGTCTAGCGTGCGGGGAGTCCAGAAAGGAACGCAGAACGCGCACCGAGGGGAACGGGAGAGAGGAGCTAACCCGGCCGCCGCAGGCGGTGTCTTGACTGGCCCCCGGGAAGCTACGACCGAAGCACCGTACACGTGTGCCGGGATCAGCGAGCAAGCGGGTTTCTCACAGGCGTGTGGGCTGCTTCATGTGGGCACCGTAAGCTAACAAATAAGTAAGCACATGGCTGATAATGAGAGCTAGGTTTTTCAGTGTTGGAGAAAGGAGCCACACGTAAGGAAAGGCTAAAATGAATTTTGTTGAAATGGAGTCAGAAGTATCAGTATAAACTCATGATTTTTAATGTTTACACAAACAGATACAAAAGTCCAGATGTGTGTATGTGCGCGGGGTAGACAGTGTGCTTCCACATCACTCCTACGTCTGTCCTCTGGGAGGGCCTGGCGAGATGTCGGCACCCCTGCCAGCAGCAGGTGCCCAGATTGTGCTGTCTTCTTTTTTTTACTTTATTTAAGAAACAAATTTTTATCTTTTTATTTTTTATTTATTTTTTATTTTATTTTTTTCATAATATTTTGTCAAATTGTTTTCCATATAACACCCAGTGCTCTTCCCCTTAAGTGCCCTCCAACATCACCACCACCTCTTTCCCCCCTCCCCATTCCCCTTCAACTCTCAGTTCATTTTCAGTATTCAATAGTCTCTCAAGTTTTGCGTCCCTCTCTCCCCCCAACTCTCTGTCCCTCCTCCCCTCCCCCTGGTTCTCCATTAGGTCTCTCCTGTAGAAACAAATTTTTAAATGTTTGTTTACTTTTGAGAGAGAGAGGGAGAGCCCATGCGCATGTGGGGGGGAGGGGCACAGAGAGAGAGAGGGAGACACAGAATCCAAAGCAGGCTCTAGGCTCCCAGCTGTCAGCACAGAGCCTGACGTGGAGCTTGAACCCATGGACCATGAAATCGTGACCTGAGCTGATGTTGGACGTACTGACTGAGCTCTCCAGGCGCCCCCGCCCCAGACCATGATTTCTAACCACTGTTCTCCAGTAAAAGCAACCAAGGTTCCTTGAACGGTAGCTCCTGGTCCAGAGGGAGAAGACAGCAGGAGGGGCCATAAAGTAAGGAAATACTCGACAAGGTGAGGACTTACTGAAAACACATGAGCCACCTGAAGGGGCTCTAAGAACTAGGCCAGTTTGAGCCACGACAAAAAATGGAGTATTGTGTTTTCATCCAAAGAATAAAATCAATGCACACGTGTCCATTCTGATAGCAAGGTATGAATGAATGAATGAATGAATGAATGAATGAATGAATAGCGTAAGTCTGGTCGTATGACTCCTCTACCCACAACACTTGAGTGACTTCCCATTTCATTCAGAGGGAAAAGAAAGCTAGTGCTCACTGTGTGACAGAACTCTCCATGAACTTCACCCCCATGAGCACCTCTCAGGGATCATTGTGCACTCTGATTCTCCCCCATTTGCTTCCTCCAGCCGTGTTGGCTGTCTCCCTTCCTCAGGTGTACCAGGCGTGTGTTCCCTTGGCCTTGGCAGATTTGCTTCCGTCTCTGGTGAATATTCTTCTTTGATACATGGCTTGCTCCCTCATGTCCTTCAGTGATTTATTCGGGGCTTGCCTTATTAGCAAGGTCCTTGCTCGGCTCCCTATTGAAAGTTTCAAGGGCCTTGTCCTCAAAAAGCTTCCCTGCTCTGTTGTTTTCTGCTTTGCACTTGTCACCATCTAACATAGTGTGTATTTATTCACTAATGTTGTTAATCTTTCCTTACTAGACTGATGTGCCGATCTGACCAGGGTCTTTTTCTGTCGTGGTCATTCCTTAATCGATATTCATTTAGTGCCTAAAAGAATAGCACTGGAGTGCCAGCGTGTTAATGGAGGTCCCTAATATAGTTAATTTGATAAAAGTTTATGAGTTTATAATCATCAAAAATAAATCTCTAAAAAGGAGTAAATCTTTACAATTCTACGTAAGTGGTGAGTGTGGAGGGAATTGACAGTGAAAATCTTTGCTCTTTCAAACGCTCTCTAGGGGCAAAGTGCTGTGTAACTTAAGAATACGTCGTATTTACCAAAAGATAGATGTTCTAAATTTTTTGACCTTTATTATGATGACATGTGGTTGAATGTGTTTTGATACCTGCCTCTCGTTCAAAGAACAAGAAAAACATTTCGTCTGCCTCTTCCAGATAATGAAGGCATTTCACCAAGGCGAATGTAATGACTTTTCAGAGCAACATAGACTGGAGGGTGGAGCGTTTTGAAAATGGATGTTTGAAACTATTTCTGTTTGATACTTTATTGCTGGAAACAATGAAAGTTTATTAAAAAAATTCATTTGTTGCCAAAAAGTGTTTGAGCCCACGTCCTCATTATACATCTCACTTGGATGTGCGGCTCTCCTGTATGTCCCTTACCAGCAAATTTACATCGTTTGGTTGCCCGCCCTGGAAACATGGACAAAACCCGTGTTGGTTTATCATTTATCTCCAGTGCCGAACAAAGAGCGTGCCC
Source organism: Suricata suricatta (assembly GCF_006229205.1). Lineage (NCBI taxonomy): Eukaryota > Metazoa > Chordata > Mammalia > Carnivora > Herpestidae > Suricata > Suricata suricatta. Next base: position 4,640,542 of record NC_043701.1, read on the forward strand.
GTCAGAGAACGGTGTGCGTGAATGAAATATGCCCGGGAAGGGCAGCGGGCTCGAGTGGAGAGGAACGTGCTGCCGGCCGCGTGTCCTCCCTGGTGTGTCCGGGCCACGGTCCCGCCCCGAGTCCCCCAGCTCAGCGTGTCAGCGGTGCTGAGCCTGAGAATTTCTGCTGTAACTACTAGCATTCCGATTGAAACACTACTATGTTTAATAGAGTTTCCTCAGTTTTTAAATGACATTCTTGATCAGGCTGTTTAGTTTTTCTGGAATTTCCCGAAAATTGTTTTCAGTTTCTCCGGGGGGAGATCTTTATCTTTCACTAGATTGAAGAATATGCTGTCTTGTGAACCGGAGTTTTAGGAAGGGTAATGGTGTTTTTCTTTTAAATTCCTCTTCGGAGCCCTGGCGGTCCTGCCAGCATCTTGGAGCTCTGGGTGATTTGGATATTACTACAGGAATAGCTTGATTCTGAATACGGTAGCTATTTAATCATTTATTTACCTAAACCCTTTTCCTGCACTCTGCTCGTTGCATTCCAAAAGACTTTACCAGGAAACCTCTAACACATATTTCTGTTTTTTAAACTAGCTCTGAATCGGATGTTCAGTTACTTCTATCATCTCCCTACTTACAATTGATAATTTTTTATGTTTTCTCCACCTGCTGCCACAGCCCCACATTGAGATTTCTTTGCATTATACTGATTTTGTGTTAGGTGTCTTATATAAAACCAACTTAGTTCTGTGAGAAGAGTTGTAAGTTTTTTATATTTTGGGTTCCTTTTATAGACGGCAAAGGCACAAAAATAGCTTTTATATCAGAGCGGCGGGTGGCAATACACATTGAAAATGTAGATGAGCAATGCAATGTTAAGTGTACTTTTGGTAAAAAAAAAAAAAAGAAAAACCCCATATATGATGAAAGTGTCTCCGCACCCCTCCTCTAAGCTACTGAGAATACATTTATATAAGATCATTTATTTTATTTATTTAGCTCTTCATTTATAAGTTTGTTTATTTTTAGAGAGACAGACAGTACGGGCAGAGGAGGGGCACCGAGAGAGCAAGCCAGAGCCTCAGTCAGGCTCGGCACTGTCAGCGCAGAGCCCACTGGGGGCTGGAGCTCATGAGCTGTGAGATCATGGCCGTCGCCCAAACCAAGACTCGGACACTTAACCGACTGAGCCCCCCAGGCACCCATGTAAGATCATTTAAATACTGGTCTGCATCTTTATGTAAGCTGATTTGCAAGTACCTATTTGTCAATAATGTCCAATACTGTTAACTTTTTATATAATTCTAGTAATGTAAGTGTAGAAAAATCATCAAGTTATATTTTCTTCAGTTTACCCTATGGATTTTTAAGAGGAAGGACAAACATTCACAGATCTGAATACTGTGCTGCTGGGGGTCCAAGAGAATGCCTGCGCGTTTGAGACTCACTAGTAACACAGTAATAGGACTCACCACAGAAGTGTAATTAGGACTAAGGTTTACTGCCATACTGTGCTGAGGGTATATAATGGAAGGATCTCAGTGGGAAAAGATATTGACAAGATCTGGAAGAATCCACATACAGCCTTTCTTAGGTGTTCACCGTCCTATATGGGGTCACACATAGCACTTTATTTGCAGTGAAAATGTAGCAATATGTATGTGACGCCTCTCCTGAGGAAGCTCAAGGTCTTTGCAGGGGGCTACTATGCAGCCCCTTTACCTAGTATGGACCAGAAGGAAAGTCACACTGTTTGCACCAATAGTCTAGGCATAGTTAACTGCCCTTATCACTGAGGGGGCCATGGCAACCCTCCCAAAATTCACATTCCCAGAGATGAGCTGTGCAAACAGGTCTTTTTAAGGAGAGTAGTCTTAGGATTGCTATGTTAACCCCTTTCTGCACAGCACTAAAATCATATTGAGTATCCACTTGAACATTTCTGTCCTCAGAACTGTAGTAGGTGCTTTTTAGTACACGTCAATGAATGTTCCCCACCAGAGGGGGGCTATGATAAGTGCCCCAGTGGTTGTATAGAAGAACTTTGTAACTTGGACCAGAGGAAAGATACTGATAAGAATACTTTTGACTCTAACAGAAAAATACTTTAACTATGAAATCTACTTTGTCTTATATGAATATAACCACTCCGATTTTCTTTGGACTCCTGTAAGCATGGTATATCTTATTCCATCCTTTTGCTTTAACCTCAGTATGTCTTTATATTTAATGTCTTATGTGTTGCAGGCAATGGTTTTGCTTTTGAAAAATCTAAACTGACAATCTCTGCCCTTATAATTGGCTTGTTATAGGACATGTACATTTAATGTGATTAAGTCTTGTTTTTTCCTTTCTTATTTCTGTTCTTTCCTTTTTCTTTTTCCTTTTTCTTTCCTTTTTCTGTTTCCTTTTTCTTGCATTCTTTTGGATTATTTTTTATGATTCCATTTTATCTCCTCTTTGGATTATTAACTATAACTCTGTTTTGTTATTTTTGTGGTTGCCTTAGGGTTTGTAGTATACATCTTATACTTATCATAGCTTATCTCCCAGTGGCAGCATCGTTTTATATATAATAAAAGTATGCTTTCATTTCCTTCCATTTTTCTTCTCCTGGACTCAGTGCTATTGCTCTCCTGCATTTGACTTTTACATGTGTTGTAAATGCCATAGGATATTATTTCTGATTAAACACTCAACTATTTCTTAAAGAGACTAGGTAATAAAATAAGTTAAACATATAGTTACCCCTGTGGTTACCAGTTCTGGTGTTCTTCACTGTTTTTTGGAGACCCAGATTTTCACCTGTCGTTTTCTTTGTGTCTGAAGATGTCCTTTTAACATCTCCTGCAGTGCGGGTCTGCACTTCAGTTTTGAAACCTATTTGGCAGGTATAGAATTCTAGTTGACTTTTCCTCCCATTACTTTATTTAGTTTTTAAATGCTTATTTTTGAGAGAGAGAGAGAGAGAGAGAGAAAGAGAGAGAGAGAGAGAGCGCGAGCGAGCGTGCAGGAGTGGGGAAGGGGTAGAGAGAGAGGGAGACACAGAATCCGAAGCAGCTCCAGGCTCTGAGCTGTCAGCAGAGAGCCCAGTGAGGACCTGGAAACTCATGACCCTGAGATCATGGCCTGAGCAAAAGTCACATGCTTAACCACCTGAGTACCATCTCCCATTACTTTAAGGATGTTTTGCCACAGACTTCTTGCTTGTATTTTTTCTGGTGAACTGTCTGCTATCATCCTTAACATTGTTTCTCGGTATATTACCTGTGTGCTTTAATTATTGTGTCACTGATTTTGGACAGTTTGATTATGTTTTATGCCTTGGTATGATTTTCTTCATGTTTCTTGTGTTTGAGGTTCATTGAACTTCTTGAATCTGTGAGGTTATAGTTTTTATTATGATTATACTGTTCTTGTTGGGGCATCTGGGTTGCTCAGTTGGTTGGGCATATGGCTCTTGATTTTGGTTCAGGTCATGATCTCGTGGTTCATGGGATCAAGCCCTGCATTGGGCTGCATGATATTCTTTCTCTCCTTCTCTCTTTGCCCCTCCCTTGTACTCATTTTCTCTCTCTGAGAATAAATAAATAAAATCTTTAAAAAACAAGTTTTTGCCAATTACCTCTTCAAATATTTCTTTTGTTCCTTCCATCTTTCCTCTCTTTTGGGGACTCTAGTTACCCTAATATTAGGCCATTTGAAGTTTTCCTATTGCATACTAATGCTTTTATTTTTCCATTTAAAAAATATTTTTTCTTTGAGTTTCATTTTAGTTTCTTTTTATGTATCTTCAATTTCACTAATCTTTTCTGTAGTTTCTAATCTGCTGTTAATCATATTCAATGGAGTTTTCATATCAGATGTTTTTAAGTTTGTTTGTTTTAGGGAGCGGGAGAGGAAGAGGAAGGGAGGGATGGAGACAGCGTGAGGGAGGGAGGAGGCAGAGAGAGGGAGAGATAGAATCCCAAGCAGGCTCTGCACTGTCACTGCAGAACTTGATGTGGGAATAGAATTCATGAACCTGAGGTCATGACTTGACCTGAAATCAAGAGTCAGACACTTAACTGACTGAACCACCGAGGTGCCCACTGGGTCAGCTTTTTGATTGATTATCCTCAGTTTAGACCATGATTTTTTGCTTCTTCGTGTATCTGGTAGTTTTAATTTGGATGCCATGCTTTGTGAATTCTCCCTTGTTGGGTGCTGGGTTTTTCATGGTAGGAAATCAGCACTGAGGGTCATGGGTAGTTTAGTGGCATCGTGATGCCAAGTTGCCAGGTTCTTACTATCTTTCTGTTGTGCATCCATAGAATATTGGGTTCTTCCATGGTCCCGTTGTTCTTTCGGTCCAAGGAGAGTGGGCAGGGGCTTTAAGCATCATACCCTCATGATAATATTCAGAGCCGGCGGGTGGGGATGAAGTCACCTTTTCTTAATTATTATTTTAATTAAGAAACATCTCTTCAAATGCTTTTCTCTACTCTAGGTGATTTCTTCTAACATCTCACTAGTTAGAATCATCTCCTGAGTTTATATCTTAAACCAGTAACCAGTAAAAGTATTGGGGCAGCCACCATTTGGTTAGACTGTGATCATCTGGGGCCATAGACGGTGCCTACTTCCCTGAAGCACATTGCTACTTAGGAGAGAGTGGGCATCTAACCAAAACCGAGATCCTTAGGAGTAAGAAGGAGGAATGAATATTTTGTTGTTAACTAACAGAGTCTATTATTAGAAACATATTTCGATTGAGGGAACCTGAAAATATTTTATTTTATTTTTTCAATGTTTTTATTTATTTTTGAGAGAGAGAAAGACAGCGTGAGCAGGGGAGGGTCAGAGAGAGAAGGAGTCAGAGGATCTGAAGACAAGGCTCTAGGCTCTGACCTAGCGGTCAGCACATAGCCCGATGCGGGGCTCGAACCCACGAACCATGAGATCATGACCTGAGCCAAAGTCGGATGCTCAACCGATTGAGCCACCCAGGCGCCCCTGAAAATATTTTAAAAGTAGGAAAGATTAAAGTGGTGTTTGGAAGATGGAAGATAAGTTTACCCAGTCGATTAACCTAGGAAATTTAGACCAAGGGTCATCGTGAGCAGAGTTTTGGGGCATGTTGATTCTGGGAGAATGTTGCAGGCATGAGAATGAATAAGTAGAGTGGGAAATTAGTGGAGATGGAAAATGTCCTTAGTTTTGTATGCCAGGCTGATGAATTTCTTTAATGAAGTTTTTTAAGAAGAAGAGCAGGTTTAACAGATCTTAGCCCTCCCACCCTTTTGTTGTTAAATTGGAGAGGTTTATTTGAAGATAAAAATGTCAAGGATTACTGCTGTAAATAAAGGTCAGTGAATGTAAGTTTCCAAATTTAGGTAATATGTGTGAAATGCAAAGACAGAAGTTGTTAAAATGTTTTTATTTATTTCTGAGAAAGAGCATGTGCAGGGGAGGAGCAGAGAGAGGGGGGAATACAGAATCCCAAGCAGGCTGCAGGCTGAGCTGTCAGCATAGAGCTCAGTGTGGGGGCTAGAGTGAGCCGCAAGGTCATGACCTAAGCTGAAGTCGGATGCTTAACCAATTGAGCCACCCAGGTAACCCTAAAGACAGGATATTTTAAAGATAGAATGAGTTATATTTGATGATAGAGGAGTTGCGAAGTTTGAAGTCTCTAGTTTGAAGTCTGCGCACGTGGGAAGATCAGGAGTTTTGTTTTGAAGATGCTGAGCCTTAAACCCCATGAAATGTCTTTGGGACTAAGTGTCAGTGTTGGAATCATAGACCGTTTTCCTAACTGGCGGTGTTGATAAATCAAACAGCAAAAAGAAGGTGGAGGATTGACCCTTTGGTCAATGCTGGGAGGAAGAAGTCTAGGAAAAACTTGGGTATGACTTAGAATAAAACTTATAGGAAGCTTACTAGGAATTACTGAGTCTGGATTAATAGGTTTAGTGACATATGGCCAATGATTTCAAGTGTGTTTTTGTATAATAAGGTTTTCTAAAGGTATTTTCTAAATAAAATAGAGAATAGAGAAATAATTATTATGGGGGTGCGTGGGTGGCTCAGTTGGTTGAATGTTCGACTCTTTGTTTCAGCTCAGGTCATGATCTAACAGTTGTGAGATCAAGCCCTGTGTGAGGCTCTGTGCTGACCGAGGATCCTGTTTGGGATTCTCTGACTGTCTCTCTCTCTTTCTTCCCCTCTCTCCCTCCTTCCTCCGTTCCTCCCTCTGCTCCACCCCCACTCACGCTCTCCCCCAAGAATAAAGAATTAGAAATACGTAATTATTATATTTAATTGACAAGAATCAGGAATCTTGACTTCTTATTCCATCTGATATTGTTAGTGAATGTCATGTGACTTATTGAAGTCATGCTATGTCTCTCTACCCAGGTTCTTTTTGCACAGTGAGAAATTATCTCTTCAGTCCATGATACAAAGCTATAAGGAAGACATCAAAGATCAATCATGGATTATTTTGATAGAATACTAAGTGCAAAGTATGTACATAGCAGGAAAATCCAAGATTTGACCTTTCAATACTATTACGTATACCTAGACCTAAAAACTGATGTATTTGTTTCCTTATGAAACCACATTTATTTATTCCAAGCGTTTGATATATATATAAAACTGTCATCTAGTATATGTCCAATATGTGTGGATTGTTTCTAAGCTCTCTATTTTAATTCGCTTGCCTATTAATATATCCTAGTGACAATATCACACTACTGTCGTTGCTGTTGCTTTCTAGTAAGTTTCAGTATCTGGTAGGTCTCATGTTACTTCCGCCGCCACGGAGAGCAGAGAAACTTCTCCCGCTGAAAACAACTAGAAGAGTTGGTAAAACATTTTTTCAAAGAAATATTCAAACTCATTAGAGGACTGTCCGAGAGGAGAGGGCTTGAGGGAGAGAGAGCCCGGAGAAAAGGAGGAAGCCTCAGGCCAGCCTGGTGCTTTCCCTTGGGGCATTTATCCGGTTTGTGAAAGACCAGGTGTGAGACTGGGACACTGAGAAGAGATTCCGGTCTACAGAGCAGGGAAGCCAGAAGTAGGATTTAGGACTTTCATTTGGGAGCCTGGACGTGGCATCAGAGGTTAGCAAATTATGGCCTGAGGATCAGATCCCGTCTACTACCTGTGTTTGTATGGCCTACAAGCCAAGATACTTGTTACAGTTTTAAATAGTTTAAAAAAAATCTTTTATAACATATGAAATTCCAAGTTTTTGTATTCATAAGTAAAGTTTTATTAATTTGCCTGCTAACCTCAGGCTTCTGTAACAGCACATAGGCAGAGGTGAGTTGTTGCTGCCGAGGTCACATAGGCTTTGCACTGCTTTGGGCCAGCCTCCTGTCACAGTGTCACAACCAGGAACAGTTCATTGGGTTTGATTGCCTGCTGTCCCAACGTCTTCCTTCTTTCTTTTATTACTGCTGCGAACTTAGCATTTTAGGACGAGAAAGAGAGAAAAGAGGGCTTCATATGTAGTGCTTTTGAGACATAATGGCATAAATTCTGTTGTCACCAAATTAGGCGACAAAGCATGGTATTTATTATGCTAGGACACTGTAGCTAAGTACTGCGAATACTGTGTATGTCAGGAGTACCAGTCTGGGCACTCGTCAGACTATCCCTAACTCACAGAAAAGTAGTGATCGGCAAAGATAGCAAATTAAAGGGAAAGTCGACTATGTCATCACAGCAGGAGTTCTTAACAAAAGTGAAAAATGAGGCTTGAACTAAAGAAGTTTCTGAGTGGCACATTTGTTAGTCAAAGCACAGAAGACTATTTATTTGAGGTGAGTTAATTAAAATCAAGTTTGACTACAGCAAAGAAGTGTGTGCACAGAAAATAAACCTAGCCTTTCAGCAAAAATAGTTTTTTTTAATGTTTGTTTATTTTTGAGAGAGAGAGACAGAGACACAAACAGAGTGCTAGTGGGGGTGGGGCAGAGACAGAGGGAGACATAGAATTGGAAGGAGGCTGCAGGCGATGCAGGGCTTGAATCCATGACCTAAGATGAAGTCGGCCACTTAACTGACTGAGCCACCCAGGTGCCCCAGCAAAAATAGTTTTAAAAGTTAACAATAATGATATGAAAAATATCAAGTCATTTAAAAACAGAATCAGATGATTTCTAGTGGTTTTCTTTGGCTCTTGATGTGTCCGAAGATGTTACAGTACTGTTCAGTTGTTTATTCTGGGGGTCGATGCCGAGTGTGAAATGATGGAAGATTTAGATTTTATGAATTGTCTGCATGAAATAGTTACAGAGAAAAGAAGTTGAGAAGGCTCTATGTCAGTATGACCTGAAGTGGAATCTGCTAAGATGTGTTGCAGTTAATGGTGGTGAAAAGAAATATGGAGCAGACAAAGGGTTTATTTGGACGAACTTACAAACTTGTTAAAACATAATGGTGTTTAAAACCTGTACATAGTCATTGTATTTATTCATCAGCAGGTACTTCGCATTTAATCCATTGTGGTTTGTTAAAATAATAGTGTTAATGGTGAATTTCATTCACTCTTGTGGATGTCAACATCTGAATTCTAGGAATTTTTGTTAGAAATAGATGCCGAAAATACTAAAGTGCGCTGCTGTGCAGCAGTTTGAGGACTCAGCAATGGTAATGTTTTATTGCAAATTTTTGAATTTAGGATTGAGATTCATTTTTTTTCTGAGTAAGAAAATTTGCCTGTGGTCAAATACTTCATGGATTTGGAAGTTAACTTTTGCTGCAAAATTGATAGTATTTCCTGCTGAGTTCACCCTAAAATTGTAAGGCACAGCCCTGCTTTTATGTGACACTGACTTTGTGGGAAAGTCATTTCTACAACGGGTAGTGTTTGAATCAGAAGTAATGTCAAGCTACTTTGTATACTTTTTCATGCCATCACTATTTAAAATAATAAGAAACCTCTCCATTCCCACATAATTTTGGTGCAGAAATATTTTTCGAAGCTTAAGGTACAGTTCAGTAGCAGTTTTTTGACCTCAAGCCAAACAAAGAAAATATTCAAACTTCAAAATCCATTTAACTATGTAATTAAGGAGCTTCAACCTCTCCTTTTATTACAAGCGATTATTCTGCAGTATAATGACACATTAAAAGTAAAGTTCAAGAGACTTTAATAAAATTTTATAAATGCTTTTTTAATAAATGCTTTTCAAAGATGAATATGGTGAGATAAAATTATACACTTCTGTCCTGATATCAGTATTCGACAGTACCTCTGTGTGAAAAGATATTTTCAAAGATGTATGCAGGGGCTCCTGGCGGGCTCAATCAGTTGAGCGTCCAACTCTTGGTCTTGGCTCAGGTCATGATCTCCTAGTTTACGAGTTCAAGCCCCTCGTTGGGCTTTGTGCTGACTGCTCAGAGTCTGGAGCCTGCTTCAGGTTCTTTGTCTCCTTCTCTCTCTGCTCCTTTCCACCCTCTGAAAAAAATGAATTAACATTAAAATCTATTTAAACAAAATGAAAGAAACAACTTCCATTCTTTTGTAGCCTGTACCTCCCTCACTGGTCACACCCAGTTGTTACTATATTTAAATAATAACAATAGTTATATACATTTGGTAAAAGTTTGTGTTCTGTCTTGGTAGATAAGTACTCACATAATATCCTTGATTTTGCTTCTTATTCCACAAAGATGTCCCCAAAATATTTGCTGTCTGGCCCTTTTCAGAAAAAGTTTGCTGATACATTTTGATAAGTAACAAAATTCACATTTGTTATTGTAACCTTGATTTCCTTAGAAAAGTCTACGTATTGGGAAGAAGTCAAGCTTGCTGTGGTGGGTATATGTTTTTTAAATGTTGTCATTGGCTATAAATATCCTCAGTTGTTGTCCTTGGAGTGGTAGGCTCACTGTATCCGTTCTTGAAGAAATATTTTTCCAATAATCAAGCCCAAGCTGTCATCATTCCTCGGTTTTCTTTGCCGGTAGAAGTTGTGTCGTGGGGAAAGCAGGTGTTTGGTTTATTGATCAAATGACCCCAGGAGGGCCTTTCCTCCAGAAAGCCTCACACTTCGGTGCAGCACGATGGCTGGCTGTTTTACTTCCCATTTTGTCACGCAGATATTTAAAGAATTTGTATTTATGGATTGAGATTTTGAAATTTAAAAATTTTTGTGTTTCGTCAGTGATAATTCTTTTTGTAAAATTTTTTTAAATGTATTTTAGAGACCTCGAGAGAGTGAGCACACGTGCACCCTGGGAAGGGGCAGGGGTCGGGGGTGGAGGAGACCATCCAAGCGGGCTCCGAGCTGCCAGCACAGAGCCCAGCGCGGCTCACAAACTGAGATCGTGGCTCTGAACAGAAATCAAGAGTCGGACACTTAACTGACCAAGCCACCCAGGCGCCCCTGTATCAGTGATATGCTTAAGTGACACCAGCGGTATTTACTGCTCCTGCAGCTGCGGAGCTGATGGGCACGTGGTGGCTGGGAGCACGGTGTGCTGCCGCTGCCGAGCTTTCCGCAGAGGCCCTGGAGTCTTCCCCCGTCGCTTTGGCACCACGCGCGAATACCAACACAGCGAAAATGGTCCGTACCGCCTTGTTATGAACCTGGCCTTGGCCTCCTGGGTCCCTGGAAAATCAGGAATGTATCCGCCTCACAGGTCTGTAGACCACCCTTGGAGAACTCCTCTTTAGAAAACTATTTGCTCGTATATGTCAGGATGCATGTGTGAGAATGTAGAGGGCAGCGCTAAAAAAAATTGTTTTTAGTGATAGCTGCGAACTGGCAGCTGTGTAAATTTCTTGGTGATCAGGTGGTGATGTATGCATCCAAGGAAAATGCATGAACCACAGTTACAGAAATCAAATGGACATCTCACAGAGGTCCACTGAGTTGAAGCTAAGTCACCAGAAATCCTATAGTAGGCTTATATTTAAATGCAGTTCAAAACAAGCAAATCTAAATGATACTATGTAGAGAAATATATGTAGCTAATTAAGACATCTAAGGAAAAGCAAAAGCTTAATTACAGTAAAACCCATAATAGTGCTTACCTATGGGGAAGGGTTTGGAATGAACAGTTTGACTGGCAGGATTCCTAATGTTACCCCACGTGTTGACACGCAGACGCTCTCCTAGTAATCACATTGGGGCGCCGGGGCGGCTCCGTTGGTTGCGTGCCCCACCTTCGGCTCAGGTCGAGATCTCACAGTTTGAGTTCCAGCCCGACTGTGGGCTCCGTGCGGACAGCTTGGAGTCTGGAGCCTGCTTCATGTCTCTCGCTCGCTCGCTCTCGCTCTGCCCCTCCCCTTCTCGTGTGTGCACATGTACGCTCCCTCTCTGTCTCAAAAATAAATTAACTTAAAAATACATATAAAAATAATTCCTTACATGCTAACAGCACACTTTTCTATAGGTGTGATGTTTCATAAAAGAAGGAAAGAGAATAAAAGCATGCCTCCTAATTTAATGTATAAACAATGTAATTTTTATGAGAGTAAAAATAAAAACAGCTGGAAACATCCTTAAAATAGAGAAAAATAAAGGGGCAGCAGCCCTTACAGGATGTCAGAAACATACTTGAAAGCGACAAAAATGAGAACTGTGGCATTAGATGCATAAATAGATTGCTGGGAGAGAACAGAACGTCCAGATGTAGACCAAATACATAATAAAGAATTACTCTATGGTGAAGATGTCACCTTAAGTCCTTATCAGTCCATCTTCTCCCTTGTTCAAGTTGGGGAAGCTCTCTGTTCTGTAGTTCAGCCCTTTCAGATCTTTATTTGTGTTCATACATGTATTTTTCGGTTCTGAAGTTGCCATTGTTCTTCATGATGTCTTGTATTTCTTTGCCAAGACTTTGTTTCTTTCTTGAAACTTTGTATTTTTAAAAATTTGCCTCCAGGTTGTTCATAATTTCTTGGTGAAGCAGTTTTGTAATGAAGTATTTGGGACATAAGTGAAATGTACATGTCTTCACATACATGTTCACCTTTACTGATGGTCTTTCCTCCTGTTGAAATGGTTTCTATTGTGGTGTGACAAGTGATTTTCCTATTAAACTATTTATATTCATAGTATTCTGTGATGAAACTTTGTATAATATTTAATACTCCACCCCCTTTTATCTGAAGCGGGTTTGGTTTGAGCTCGTGGTTTGGGGTAAAAAACAAAAGGCTGTGTGGGAAGTTCCTCCCGTGATTGTTTGGGAGGGGCGTCGAGTAAATACTGCCCAGGAGTAAAAGTTGAGAGACCCCCCCTCTGCGTTTTGCTGATACCTCGCTGGCTTAGAAGTTTCTTGCTTCTCAGTTGGTCACCTCTGACATTCCTGTGGGGTGGAGGGTGGGCATGTCAGTCGTGGGCAGTGCTTGAAGTTCCGATTCTCCAGTAGGTGTCCCCCGCCACCACCCCAGTGGGCAGGGATAGGGTTAGGGATGTCTTACTATCACTGGGTGGGTGTTCAGTTCTGGGTTCCCCGCCTTCTCTCTGCTGATTTGATGGAAGGAGGGGACCTTCCTTTTTCCTGTGGGTATGAATGTCCTGGTCCTCTATCTCTGATACTGCCCTGTGTGATGGGGAGAAGCGGGTGTCTGGGTTCTCGTTGGCTTTTGCTGATGGATGGAGGACTTGGGTTCCTTTTGGCTCAAGGAGGTTGGTTATCATCTAACAGTTTTCTGTCTTGCTGGCATGCCACCTTCCCACTCCATATAGAGTAGAGTAGAGCCAGCAGGCATTTCTTGGTTCTTTTTGTTGTGTACCTGTTAGTGTTTCTGGTTCTTGGCTTCTTTAGCACCTCCCCTTCTGTACGAATCAGAAAGTAAATCTAGGGAAGTTACGCTTTTTCATTCTTCAGTGCTCGAGGCCCTAGGTGGTCTGCCCCCTTCTCTTTACCTTTTGGTTTTGTTTTGTTTTATTTTCCTTAATTAGAGAGAGAGAGCGGGGCAGAAGAAGAGAGAGAGAATCTTAATCAGGCTCCATGCTCAGCACAAGAGCCCCACTCAGGGCTCGATCCCATGACTCTAGCATTATGACCTGAGCTAAAATCAAGAGTCAGACGCTAAACAGACCGAAGTCCCTTCTTTCTACCTTTCAGTGTCTTATTGTGTTTGTCTGATACATCATGTTCAAGGTCTGTGGTTGTATTGTGTGTGAAATGTTGGCGAATCTCCTCCTTTTGTCTAGAGGTGGAAGTCTGCCTTCAGGTTTGAGAACTTTCCCCCCTGCGTATGTAGTTCTGGGTTGATGTCTTCTCCTTGGAGCATTTAAGAGAGGCTCTTGCATTATCTCCTGCCTTCCTCTTTCCCCCGTGAGAAAGGAGGCGTTGATTTTTTTTCACCAAGTAAAAAGTTTGACCTTTGTTTCTTATTCTTTTTCTGTCCCATTTTCTGTCTCCTCTTTAACTACATGCATGTTAGTATATTTGATGTTGTCTCACTGGTGACTGAGGGTCTGTTAATTTCTTTCTCAATCGTGTCTCTTTTCCTCAGAATGGGTAAATGATTCATTTAATTTCAAGGTCACTGACCATTTTTTCTGTCATATCCAATGCCTTGTTAAACCCATCCATTGACATTTCTGTTTAAATTACCTAAGTTCATAGGCGTAGACATTCCATTGGGTTTTCCGTTTATAATGCACGTGTCTCTTTCATTACTGCTCCTGGCTGTGACCGGCCTCTTCTGTCCGGTCCTGGGCGCGCTCCAGCAGCCGCTTCCTGCATCTTGTCGGTTTCTGTTGGAAGTCCTTTCCCCCCCCCATCTGCGGGTCCCATTTGCTTGTTTTCAGCTCTTCGCAAGGGCAGGGATTTTTACAGTGCGTCGCGCCTCTTAGGTGAGGGATTAAAGACGCTGGATTCTCGAAGCTCGGCGGGTGGTGTTCGGAGAGGCTCTTACTAAGACCACACGGACACTTCAGACTAGACTCTCAGCCTTGGGCGTCCGAAATCTCCACCGAGTTCTTTTCCCGGTGCCGGTGTTGTTTGCCCTGAGCTGCTCAGAATGCCTCACTGAAGGTACTTCTTAGGGGTCCGGAAAGGTGTGGGAGGTTGTTCTGACCTGGGGCTCCCTCCTCTCTGGGTCTTCTCGCAGTTTCCCTTCTCTCTTCCACGGAGGACGTCATCTGTCTTCTTGCGTCTGTGAGACTGAAGCTTCCTCTTGAGGTCTCGTTCCACGCTCCCCCTTTCTGTGCCCGCGAGGAAATATCCTTGGGTAAAAATATGTTTAAACACAGATCTAGCCAATGATGTGATTCTTCCAAGCGTCAAATGTCCTTCCATTCCCTCTTGCTTTGGGTTGTTCACAAGTAACTTCAAATAGGTAGACTTTTTGCCTAATGGAGATTTTTACAAATTTTATTTTTTAAGACAGTTACTCTGAGACTAGTCTGTCTGCCATTTATTACCCAATAAATTGGGAGGTTCTTTGTCTGTGTGAGAGTCATTCTCTTAAGGTATGTTTTACATATAATATAAGTCATCTCTTTAAGGGTCCAGTTGAATATGTTTTGAGAGGTGTGTACACTCATGTACATCATATATCATCAAGATACTATTTCCTTCATCCCAAAATGTTGTCTTATGACCCTTTGTGGTCTGTCCCCTCTGGTAGTCACTGATTTGTTCCGCTTCCTGTCGTTTTGCCTTTTCCAGATTGGTATACAAGTGGAATCATAGAGTATGAAATATTTTCTGTCTGGCTTTTGTACTTAGCATGGTGGTTTTGAGATTCATCCATTCATCAGCTGAATGATTTCTTCCTCAGTGTGGCTATTATTTATAAAGCTGCTATAAACATTTATGTAACATGATTATCTTTTCATTTCTCGTGGTAATAATTAGAACTGAAATTGCTGATTTCTTGGAAAGTATCTGTTTAACTTTGGAAAACGGTTTGACAGTTTCTTCAAAAGTATCTGCATACTTTTCTGTTACTACCAGTAAGATGTGAGAGAATCCCATTTGCTCTCCATTTTGCTGAGACTGGTTATTGTCAGTGTTTCTAAATTTCAGCCGTTCTGGTTGGTGTTTAATGATATTTTATTGTGGGCTTGATTTTTATATTTCCTGATAAGTAGTGAAATAAATTGAACATCTTTATGTACTTGTCATTTTCTAGCTTCTGGGAAGTGGCTGCTCAGATCTTTTGCATCCCTGTTTCCAGTTGATTCTTATTACTATTGACTTTAAAGAGTTCTTTGTATGTTCTTCATAGAAATCATGTATTAGAGATGTATTTTATATTTTTGCCTCATTTGTGACTTTAAAAATATGAAAAAAAATTTTGAATTTGAAAATGAAAAAAAATTTTTAGTGTTTTTCAAGAACAGAGACTTTAATTTTGATGAAGTTTGTCATTTGTCAATTTGTAAATGTTTTCTTACATGGATTATGCCTGGTATGCTTTATATAAAAATATCATTGCATATTCCAAAGATACCTTAAGGTTATTCATTCATTTTGTAGTTAAATTACATGGATGATATACGGCTCAAGGTTCTCTGTTTTCCATGTGGGTACTCTAAAAGACTGTCAGTCCCCTGCATTATCTTGATTCCTGATCAAAAATAAACCACAAATAGGAGAGGTATTGTTTGAAATCATGCATTCATAATTGATATTTTTCAATTTAATTCAGTAGTTTTTTAATAACATATCTTAAGACTTTTTTAAAGTTTATTTATTTTGAGAGAGAGAGAGAGAGAGAGAGAGAGAGAGAGAGAAAGTGCTTGTGAGCATGCACAAGTCAGGGAGGGGCAGAGAGAGAGGAGAGGAGGGGAGAGAGAGAATCCCAAGCAGGCTCTGCACTGCTAGCGCAGAGCCTGACACGGGACTCAAACCCATAAATTGGGAGATCGAACCTGAACCGAAGTCAGACACTTATCTGACTGAGCCTCCCAGGTGCCCCTAAGAATTTTTCATTCCATTATCTAATTTATAATTGTATCTTCTTTTTCAAATTTAGTTAATTTTTTCTCTAGTTGAAAAAATTACTAAAATAAAAAGGAAATTTATTGTTTATTTTGTGTATCAATTTAAAAGAAATCCAAATGGGGTGCCTGGCTGGCTCAGTCAGAGCTGCATGTGACTCTTGGTCTCGGGCTTGTGGGTTTGAGCCCCACATTGTGTATAGTGATTGCTAAAAATAAATAAATCAGTTTTATGAAACAGATTCAAATAAATACCCAAAGCTAGTAGATCAATGATGAGATTTAATATTTTCATTGCTTTTTGCCAGCACACAGCATACTTTGAGTTATTTGCTGCGATGATGTAAATACTCCTCAACCATCATTCAGCTGCTACAGAATTTTCGTTTATGTTAGTATTTTCACCGGTACTGCTTCTGTGATGATCGTGTTTGCCAGTGTGTGTGCTTGTGAGTAGCATGTCATCTGGGGCAGCAGTGAAAGTGCCCTCTGCCACTTCTCGGTGAGACAGGTGGAAAACCGTTTGGTCTCCAAAGTCAAGTACAAGAGTTTTATTTGTCCAGAATGTGGCTCACCTGTATTCACTCTGTGTATGGATATATGTATTAACTTTTTATAAATATAACTTCTATTTGGGTAACCTCATTCTGTGTACTATTCATAAGAATAGATGTTCTTATACTATCTTGGCATCTATTAAGAAGATGAGCATCTTTCTTGTAGTTTTAAATGTGGGCTAAATCTACTAATCAGCATCAACGCTTTGGACCAGAGAGCACGCAGATATGTCTGTTCTCATGTTCCTAAAGGACATGACTTAAATGCGTGCAGGTAACATTCATCATGTTATGTTTGTGTTCACTTACACTCACGTAAAAGCTTTTAAATTCTTTTAGAAGTTTTTAACTCTTTTCTATAGTGTGCAGTGCTATCTTACTAACTCTAATAGTCATGTTAAAGAAACTTATGTTGAAATTAAAATGTTTCAAATATTTTAATATTCGAACAATCTTATTGTCATAATGTGATTGATAATGTACCACTTCATTTTGTGCTCTTAATAATAACTAAATAATAGATGGTTTATGTGGTAGATATATGCTTCCTTTTCCTGTTGTTTTTCTTTGAGGGGCGTATGGGGGATGCTAAGGACAAATATGTTAGAATTAGATTCACAGTGTCTCCACCCACATGATTTTCTTAGCTGATAGCTCAATCCACTACAGGTTATTGGGGAGGAGTAAATTTTCATCTGCCTGTTCATACACTTCAGGTCGGGTACTAGTATGTAGACTTTTCATGCGAGAAATAAAAGGACAAATATTTTCCCTTGAAAATTTAGTCTTTACCTAAAATTCTCTTAATTTTATCAAAATCTTTTTACTGAAATATACATACAAAACAAAATGTACTTATTATAGGCATACTTTTCTACAAACACCCCGAAGATCAATTTACATAAACTGAGATCACTTTGAGACACGAGTAATAACACCCAGAAGTTCCATTCATGCTCCTTTTGGTCCCTGCTCTCAGCTCCCTGAAGGCAGGCATTAATATCGCTAAGAACATGATACATTTGTCTTGCCTGTTTCTGCACTTTATATAATTGGACTCCTACAATAAGTACTGTTTGTTTTTTTTTTTTTTAACAAATCATTATGTTTGTGAGATTCACCCCTTTGTTAATTGTAATTGTCATTTTATTCTCATTGCCAGGTGGTAGTATTCTGTTGTCACAGTACTGTAATTTATGCGTTTTACTGTTGGTCATTCAGGCTTTTTAATTTGAGAGTATTATAAAGTGTGTTTTATGTACATTTCAGTATATTTCTTTTGGTAGTCAGTGTGGGTTAATATTTCATGGAATTCAAATCCCAAAGTGACTACCTTCTTTCCTTATAACCTGAGAGTGAGGATGTGAGTGAGACAAAATATTCAGTGTGTTACTGTAGTCATTTAATGGAATTTGCATTAATTACCCATATCTAATTAATTAGGAACTCCTTGAGTTCAATTCCTCTTTCACTTCCCATCTTTGTTAAGTGTGGACAAGGAATTTAGCATCTCTGTGGTTCATGTGTAAAAACAAGCAGAATGGTACCACCTAAAATGGTTGCTCTCAGAGTTGAATAAGGTATTTCTTATAAAGTGCTTGGCATGGTTCTGATTTATTGGCCAGCTTTATGTCTTCCCTAAATTATGTGATTCTGTGCATGTCATTGTCTATTTTTAGCTTGTACTCATTTTTGTAATTTATAAGCTTTACTTCTATATATCCAGGATACTAGACATTTGTAATTCAAATTGCAGGTTATTTAAAAATATTCTTTTTTGTCCCTTGATTTTTTTGTGTGAGATATGTATGGTTTTCATCATATAAAAGTTTTATGTACTCACAGTTATTCATGCTTTTGTTTATGGTTATGTTAAAGAATATAGCTATCCTGGGTATTTGTTTGTGGCTTGATTTATTATGTGTGTTGCTATCAACCAGAGAATTTACTGTTTCCTTGACCCAGTTGATAGAGGGCACATTTGTGTGCTCCGAACGCTCGGCTCAGAAACGCTCATCCGAGGAGAGTCTCTCTAGGCTTTGCTGCTTCCTTACTAGGATGGAGTTTAAATATTCACTCTTTTATTTCCTAGTTTTGAGTAAAGCCATTGTGTAATGTAAGTGTAATGTAAAAAATTTCTTAAAAATATATTGTGATTTGGCCGAGACCTAACCACACAGGGCCTTGTGAGCTATTGCTGTGTAACAAATCACCATAGATTTAATGGCTTGAAACTGCCCTGTTTATGAGGTCATACTTCTGCAGGTTAGGGGCGTGGGCAGATTCACCAGTGCTCTTTGGGGGTCTTACAAGACATCCACCAGGTTCGGAGGCCTTGGGGAAGAATGGTCTTCTAAGCTCATTTAGGTGCAGAGAGAATTCAGTTATGTGCGGTTGTAGGACTGGGTCACCGTTTCTTTATTGGCCATTGGCCTGGGGTCGCTGTCAGCCTCGAGACGCCACTCCTGCACCTTGCATGTGGCCCATTTGTCTTCAGAGACAGCAGTGGTGGAGTGAATCCTTCACTTGCTTTGTATTTCTCTCTCCTTTCTGCTACCGGCTGGAGAAAACTCTGCTTTTACAGGAATTACATAATTCGAATAGACTAATCTCTCCTTTGACTAATTCAGCATCAGTTAATTAGCAGTCTTAATCCCGTCTGCAAAAATCCCTTTGCCAAGTGAAGTCCTTTAATCGCTGGCATGATATTTCATCTTATTTTCTTTACACAAGTCTCTGAATTAGGGTGAGACATCTTGGGGCGAGAGGGGGGACCGCAGGCATTTTGCGAGTTGGCCTAGAGTCTGCCCGCCACACGCCACGTTGAGGCATTTTGGAACGGACTCAGAGGTGTCAGGGACCCTGTTAGACAGACCGTTGTGACCACAGTGAGGACGATGGGTCAGAAGGGAAAGATAGTGGCGGGAGAAAAATCTCATTCATAGCAGTGTCCATTTTGTAGTGTACATTTTAATTTTGTAATGTTACTTAGTTTCTTTTTCTTTTGCTTTCTCTCCCTCTCTCCCTCTCTTCCTCACTCTTTCTTTCTTTCCTTCCTTCATTTCTTTCTTTTTTAGCAGATGTTTCAATCAAAAATGCACGTTTGGTAGTGTACAAACCAGAATTATTAACTGGGCCAGAACAACAACAAATCATTAAGATATTCATTACTTTAAGCCAATTTATATATAAAATGTGTTGATAGATTAATTTTTATTTCAGTCAGTTCTCTTTTAAGCACATTTTTCTAAAGCAAACTCTAGAGACCTGAGTCTCATTAATAACGTCTTCATAAACACGGTATTAGGTTGGGTGTCCGTCCTGAAATCTCTAATTGCATGCATTATATGTTGATTCTTACTGGCTTCAGTTTTTAAATTTAGCTTCATTTATTTTTATGCTTTGGTCTTGAGTTTTGCATTTTTCAAGCTGTATTTTTTTCTTAACCAAATTTGCCACTTCTCAAAGATTTTGACATGTTTCTTATTCAATCATTTCAAAAATAATATTTTTTCTTTTGATTTAAAATTTTCAAGTGGATAGATTTTGAGTTTATGTTGTCAATTCATAATTATTAATGTGTTAGAGTTAGGACGTATCTGCTTTTTTGAATATGACCTAGGAAAATTTGATATTTTGAATTTGTGGACATTTTAATGATCATATGCATAGTGAATTTAAAAGAATTCTGTGTACGTTTAAATAAAGTATATATTCTCTAGTTTTGGGTTATGGAGATCTGTGTATCTGTAAGTTTGAATCAAACTTGATTGTTAGTGAATTCTTTAACTTTATTTCATATCTGATGAGCTATATTAAAGTCCAATTTATTCATATGCATATTTCAGTTTTATATGTCAAGGAAATTCATACAAGCTATATAAACTTTAATGACTTTCTTACTCTTTAGGAATATTTAACATAAGACTTATTTTAATGTGAACTTTATCTTTGCCTTTTGCTTTTTGGTTTGGGTCCTGTTTTCTTTGCTATAGCTGCTTTCTTTTGTGCTTTTTAATATTTGTGCTTTTCCCTCCAGCTTTTTGTTTTTGAATTTGCTCTGTCACTGTGCCTCACACATACATGTTCGTATACATACAAACATACATATGTGTATGTTTGAATATATGTACATACACCCATATACGTAAATAAAATACACGTGTATATAGTGTGTGTGTGCGCGCGCGCGTGTGTGCACGTGTACAAAGTGTATTTTACATGTTTTGAAAGTTGCTGTTTTTTTAATTGGGAATTTAACCTGTTTACATTTATTATCCATGGACTTAAATGTTAACTTAGCACATATTAAAATTTTAGTTTCAAATTATTTTTTATAGACGTTGGAACATACAGCTTTTCTTTGTTTTTGCATTCAGTGTTGCTGGTGAGAAGTAATGACTGATTCTCCTTTCTTTATAGATGACTTGTTTTCTATTTTGTGGGGCTACTAGAATTTTTCATTTATCTTTATCATCTTGAAAATTGCGCCAGTGTTTCTAAGTGTGAGACATTTAAATCTGAAGTGGGTATTTTCTGTTTAGGAGGGCGACGTGGCAGATACTAAGAGAGGGAGCTTTCTTAGTGACGCAGTGGCCAGCGGGGCGGGGACGAGGACTTTCAGCTCTCGGACCGGTTTTAGAGTTCTAGAGTTTAGAGTTTAGAGTTAGAATTCTCTGATTATAGTCCTTCTATTTTCTCTCCTGCTGGTACTCATGCTAAAGAGATATTAGATTTTGTGGATCAGTTTCTCATCTCATTTATTTGTTTTTCTTCATTTCTGTCTTCATTCTTTATTCTGCGTTCTGGGAGAACCCCAGCTGACTTAGAAGAAGAAAAGTTGGGTAAAGGTCTAGAAGTTTGGTGCATGGAAAACCTGATAACATTGATATTTCTTAGCGCACTTACCCCATTGCCATAGTTGATCACAGTAAATACTTGATAATTAATTGAAAAAGTTTTGAAATATCCTCAGTCTTATTGTTCCTGTATCATACGTCATGAACCTTAAACTCTGAAATTTTGTTGATTCTGTTTTCCTTTGTATTATAGATTTATTTTGAGAGAGTCTTTCTTATTTCAGTCTAGTGCAATAGAAGTTGTGGAGGTTCTTCAGACTTAACAGTTGGCAGTTGTGAACTTTAATTGAGACTTTTTTCTTGGATGTGTCCAAAGATATTATAGCCCTTTTCTTTTTTTCTCTCCCTCTCCTCCTTTTCTTTTTTAATGATTAAGATGTAGAAAAAACAAAATGCTATTTAGGAGTTTTAAATATTGATTCAAATAAATTGTTCCGTTGATAAACCATTTAAGAACTATTTACTTTACCTCCCTCTCCCCAAATGTTAATTAGCTTTGTAATTGTTACTTAGTTGATAATTTGTTACACTTCTAATAGGAATTGTACAAGAATGCTGATGTTAGAGAAGTTCCCTGTGGAAATTTATTCTTTCATATTTTATACAATTTTACAAATGCTTTTTATTTGGTTTAGAAGGATCTATTCCAGTCTATATATAAAGTATACATTTTCTTTCAATGCCAAATGTCTTTCATTAACTATGTAATTATAACAGATGGGCTTGAAGCATTCACTTAAATGCAGTTAGTATTTTATTTCCCTTCCTTTATTCCCTGTTATCTTTATGTTATTGTAAATTAGTATGTTGGATACATTCCAGGGCTTCTCATAGTAGTTTAGCTAATGTCACGTAATATTTTCCATTGCAAATGTGATTAAGAGAACATGTTGATGTTTCTAAAATGATATAGACATTGGGAAAGGGATCAATTTAAATTATTTTGTTTCCTTATTATGCACTTAAATAAAAGTCATTATATTTTATTTGCCAAAATTATTTTTAGGCCACAAGGCTTCTGTATATCTTGCCATATGCTATAATAATAACGGATTTTAGCAGTTTAGCTGAAATTATTTTGCTCTGTTTATGAGTTAATATAAAAACTTTTTAGTGATCAGTCGGACATATAAATGCGCTCTCCTCCTTGCGCGTTTTCTTGCTCCTTCCAGTGTGACACAAGGATTCTCCGACTGCTTAGACGTTACGCATGGTGCCAACTCTGGGACGTTTAGATACCCTGAAAGGGCATAACATAAAAATAAATCTGGAAAAACCTGGTTCTTACACTTTATCAGTGAAGAGAATCAAGGCTCTATTTCTTTTCGGTGAAGTGTAACGCCTCTGAGTATAACGAGAACTGAAACGTGCACTGGTCTGTGGACTTGTGGACACTGTAACAACTAACTTCCCGCAGGTATAATTGGGGCTTAGGAGTCACGGAGAGGCTGCGGGGTCTGTTGACTGCGCTCAAACTGTGTAGAAGACTCATCAGGAGACCCTCACTTTCGTTGTATTGGTTCAATGCCATGGACTGATGGTTATCAGGATGAATATGATGGCTCCTTATATAAAATGCTTAAATCATGTATAATTTTAACACTGTTGTATTCTCTGATAGACTAGCAAAATACAGACCAAGTGTATCAGTACATGAAGGTCACCGGAGAAACGGCAGCGACCTTCTCTGTTGAAGGAGGCTCGGTTTTACCACAGACTTTCCCATTCGGTTTCTGTTGTCGGTTATGTATTCCTGAACCACACTCGGCAATGAGGTCGCCAGCAGTGAAGTCCACTTAGCGCATGTGCAGAGGAGCACCTGTCCACTGGGGCCTTTCTGGGTCCAGAAGCAGCCACGGTGCTGCACTGGCTGCTGCGGCTGCCTCCGGATCCTGTGGGGTGTAACGAAGACACGTGAATACTTCTCCTGCGACGGCATGGCTGCTAAAACAGAAGTCTGTACAAGAGAGACAGCGAGGCGTCTGCAGGGAGAGATTTTACACTTTGCCACCCGGCAAAGATCCGTAGAGAAATCGACAGCCGGAACGGTCTCGGGCTGAGGAGACCTGAGGAAGGAGAACGGCAGCCGTTCTGAGGGAGGGCCTCGTGCTCGCCGCGGCGTCGGCTTCCGCCTGCCTCGCGCTCCCCCGCGGGTCTTGTAGGGCTTCTCCCGTGCTTTCCCCACTGGCCGGCGAGCAGAGGCGGGTAGAACTAGGGGGGGCAGACGGCTACTCAGACTTCATTTTTCTTCACGTTCTCTGTTTTTATTAAGAAATTTGAAACGGATCGCTACAGGGGAGTGTGTAGATTTGTATGTGTGCGTTTAACCGACAGTTGCCCCTCATTAACTTGTTCTCTGGGTAGTTCGTTTCAGGTTGATTTTTAGGTAGGGTGAAAATAGTACGAGGTTTTAAAACAATATTAAGAGGTTTTGTCAACAGTAAGAATTCATTTTTGTTAGCCTGTTGGTGGGATTCGAACAGTGTTACAATAACCCACAGCGAGACACCTGCCTTTTCAGTCCTATTACTAATTTAAAAAATTTTTAGTTGCATTTGACAAAAATCTCTAGAAAAAGTGAAATACTGACTTTCTAAACTTGACTGGAAGGATGAATCTGTATTATACTAAGCACTCAACTGAGTATCTTAGATTTTATTATTTTAGCAGATCTTTTATTTAGTATTATGGAGGATTAAATTGTTTTACTAGTAATATACACAGACCTCCTAGGCCCATTTTTGAATGCTCCTTTTCTATGTTTAATAAAGATATTTCTTTCCCTTTTACCCCCTTTCAGCGTTGTGCGTTTTGTAAGCACCTTGGAGCCACTATCAAATGCTGTGAAGACAAATGCACCCAGATGTACCATTATCCTTGTGCCGCTGGAGCTGGTACCTTCCAGGACTTCCGGAACTTCTTCCTTCTGTGTCCAGAGCACATCGACCAAGCTCCTGAGAGATGTAAGTTGGCTACAGATACACTCTTTAAACATTTATCCGTGTATTTACTTCAAGTAACAAGTGTTGTAAGTTCCCTAAATGTTATTCTCCTTGTATTAAAAGCTATATGTAGTCTTGATGATCTAAGGGATCTTTAGATCCTAGTGATCCTTGGGGGGAATCTCTTACCACCATTTTCCAAAACGTGTTACCTCAGAATTTCAAAGACAGTTTACATGTTTTAAATTCTTATTAAGAAAAATTTTAAGCCACTGTAGAAATACTGAGAAAAGTGTATTTTATCACATATCAGAAAGTAAGTCATTCAAAAAGTCAAACAGTATTCAGTGTTTTCTACACCAGAAATCCACCTAGTTAGAGAATTAGAAGATGATTCAGTCAGGGGTTATTTCAGGATGGACATGAATAGGATTGGCAAACACTTCTGAAATTCTTAGTGGTTGTATCTCCCTGATAATCATAGTAGAAATGTTAGTCCTTCTTCTTCATCTGTCCACCTCGATTATCTGTGATTCTCAGTTTTGCTTTTTCCCTTTCTTTTTCAAACAGTATTTTATAGGTATGTGAAAATGTTTAAGTGTTTGAAATTTGCTATGGAGAAAATTATAAAACTCTTCCCTGTCTTTATTGTTAAATCTTGCCTTTTTCTTAGTGTATGGATTTCCAGTGAGCATGTCTGCTTTGGAAATTTTTCCTTTAGTAAATTGAATTTCCAGTCTCATTGTGAAATCTCTGTGATGCTTTATTCAGTCTTTTTTATGTTACCTATTAATTGCCTTATTGATAGCTTTTATCTGTGTCTTAGCATATTGGTGAAAGCTATTTTTTCCAGTCTTTTCTGGCTCTCTGGCACATAAATGCAGCTACCTCAGGCTTAAACTTAAGTAGTCTCAGCTAGATAGTGTCAGTACCATAACTTCATCTTCAGTTAAAGTTATTCTGTGTTCACATGGATCGCCATATTGTTCCTAATCCCTACAGACGTAAATTATAGGCAGGGCACGCTGAAATGTCAGATTGCATTTAGTTGTCTAAGGGATTTAGAGTTTAGACCATGTTTGTGATAATATACTGAAATCTGGAGAAAGGGGGCGTCCCCGCACAGCCGCCACACTGTGACGGAGTCTGAGGCCGCACGCAGCAGGGTGCCTTTGCGCAGGCTGCGAAGTCAGCACCAGAGTTGATTAGTTCTGGGCGGCACGGCACAACTGGCCAGTCCAATAAGACAGCTGTCTGTGTGTTGAAGAATCTGGATTTTATTCACTGTTTTGCGCTCAGTCATACTGTAGACCTCTGCAACAACGTGCAGACTTTCCTGTGGCCACGTTTCCAACGTTAGACGTTTTGTCGCTGAATGGCGCTGCTGCTTCCCGCTGCGGACTCTGCTCTAATAGGCGCGCCTCACGTAGTGTCTGGGCGCGAACACTGGGCGAAGTGCAGAGGCGGGAGGACCAAGGGCAGAGGCGCTGCTGCCGCTGAGCCCACGTGAGCAGGGAGAGGTCTGTGCAGGCACCCGGAGCCAAGAGAGACACTCAGATTGTTGGCACTGCCTTGTTCTGAGAGAGATTGGCGGAGGCTCATAGACGTACATGAATAGTAAGATAAAATAAAACTGAACATATACAAGGAAATTTGGCCGTGGGAAAATCAGGGTAGTATAAATATGAAGATAATAGTGACACTGGTATTTTGAGCAAGAAATGCATGCTTCCTAGACCTAAGCCACAAACTTCGCTCCTCGGCTCCTGCAATCCACACAAAGGAGGGAGTGTGAACAGTGACCCGATTCATAGTAATGTCCAAAGAATTCCCTCGATACTGAGACTATATACATTATGCACTGCAGCAGCCGCCCTCAAAATAAGCCGTGATATGAAACCAAAGCCAGCGCACTGAATGCTGCTCCTCAAGGACCTTAAACAGTACAATCTGTACACGCAGCTTTCTGTCTGTCCGTCCTGATCCAAGGACGTAGAGAACATTGCAGATAGTGTATTACAGTAATTTACAAGATAGTCTTCATAAAATCCTTCATAAATAGTTTTGTGAAATATTGTACGTATCTTGTTATGTCATAGAACAAGGTACTTGTTATGTTTTAAGAAGTGGGGCTTAAACGGAGTGGTACTAGGAGGGGTAAATAACAATTAATGAAGACCATGTAGCGTTTTACCTCGTTGATCGGAATTGCTTTACAAACTGATAGTTATTGCAGCTCTTACGTAAGACCCAAGTCCTGTGCATGCATACATTGGCTGTAATACTTCATGCTGCTGCCTAAACGTAGAGCAACATGCCTGGTAGCTGCGTTAGGAGTCGATTGACATCTTTTTGTGAAAGTTGAAAAAGTTAAAAAAAAAAAAAAAGGACCTCATTAGAAAGAAATCCCAGCAGAGTGAGTGTCTGGGAGTGAGGCCAAGATTGTCATCAGAAAACAGTTTTAGGGTCCTTTGTCATAGATGGATGCTGGTCACGGCCTCATCATCATTTGCATGATGATGCAAGTGTACACTAGCCTTGTCTGGAAATTTTACACTGAATATCCGTTTCAGAGACGTAGCCAGATAGATTTACTGAGCAGCATTTTGCTTCTCCAAGAAAGCCAAATGGCAAGGAGCCAAACGTGCAGGATCAGAGGGAAGAATTTTCCAGGAAGAGTGAACTGCTGCACAGGTCTTGAGGGGTGGGCCCGGCGGACTGGGGAGTGGTAGCCAGTCACTGTGCCTGGAACACAGCACCTGCTAGGTGACTGCAGACCACAGCGGAGCCAGCACAGACTCCATCGCTTAGGTCTTGTGAACAAGGGAAGGGTCTAGTTCTTCTGTCTACACTGAGAAGCTTTTGAAGGGTTCACATGTGGGAATATGGTCTCTTCTTCCTTCACTCCCCGACCCCAGTGAATTTACTTTCATCAGTCAGCTTTAACTTACTTTACTTCATTTAAGCTTTTAACTAGAACCTTGTTTTCTTAGTTGTCTGTGTATCTCTTGATACCAAGTCCTGCTGCTTTTCTGTTACCTTAGATTCTGTCGGTCCCTGACCTTACTTAACCTGCCTGCTCTGTGGGCCAGCCTCTCTGGACAACATCCATGATTCACTTTTCTTTCTAGCGATTTCCATTTAGGCCAATGCAGTGTTCTGCCCATAATGTGAACAGAGATGAAGGTGCTGGGGCGTTGGTGGGGGTCACAAAGCTGTGCTGATGGACCCTTAGCTGGACGCGGTAGTTTGACCTTTGGCTCTTCGAGTTTCCCCAAGGCTCTCGTTCTGACGCATGAGCATAGTCTCACCTTCCAGCTTAACCAAATGAAGTGGTCTGTGACAGGGTCCCTCCTCATTTAGGCCCAGTGTTCTCACCTTTTCCTCCATCTCTTCTCTTGTCACAGCTGTCACCAGAAATGACCTTGTCCACAGCTCTGTTCTCCCGCTCTTTTCTTCTTGCTCCTCCTCCATCATTTCGTCTGCTCGCTGTGTGCGTCTGCTGGGACTTTCTGGCTTACTTTCGTACGTGGGCAAACCTTCCTCACCTTCTTTGCCCTTCCAGTGGGAGTAAATGTCCGTTAGTAAAGAGCATGAGCTCTGGAGTCAAATTGACCTGGATGTAACTCCTGTTTTCTCTTAAATTAGCTTTAGCTTTAGTCTTTCACTCCGTCTTTTCTGCTGTTTCAGTTGCTTAAGACAAGTTTCACTTAGTTGTTTAATTATTGCTTCAAACTTTGTTTCTCTGTGGCTTGCAGACATATATGTATGTATATGTCTATATGCTCACTTCTGACATGACCCTTGAGCTGTACAGTAACAGCGTCTTTTGCATGACCTCCAAAAGGCTGTTTCAGTATTTCTGTACTTGTCTTCTCCCTGAAATGGGGAAATGGTTGAAGCCAACTTCATTTCTTGATGTAGTGCTTTTTTCCTATAATTATTTTCACATAATGCACAATAAGTGTTTTTAGACCGAGTGTATCATGTGGATGTTTTCCTTTGTCTCACTTATTGCCAGTGACCCACACTCACCAAACAGCACGGCAGTGTGGCCCCCAAGGAGCTGCTGTCAGCCGTCACAGTGGTTTCTGCTGCAGTTACTCACACAGTAATCTTAGTGTAGAAAGGGCTTTGCTGGGTAAAACAATGCCGGGCAATAGAACTACGATGTGAGCAATGTACGTAACTTAACGTTTCTCTAGTCGTCACGTTAAAAAAATTTTAACGTACAGTTAATTAAAATATTTTTAATCTAGTATGTCCAAAATATTAATATTTTAACATGTAAGCAATAAAAATTTTGAGATATTTGACATTATTTTCTTCCTAGTGAGTCTTTGGAATCCTGGGTGCATTTTAAATGTATAGCACATGTCACTTTGGATAATGACTTTTCAGTTCCTCAGTAGCCACAGTGGCTGCCACAGCAAGTAAGTGTCAGAACAGCAAACTCCGGAAAGGTTCACAGAAGCATTTGAGACAGTGTTCCTTGCATATTACATACAATAGAAAGATGCACTGAGTAGTATCTGATCATCAGAGTGTAGTAATTGCTTCAATTTCTGTAGGTTTTGAGTAGGCAAAAAAATAAAAAGATTAGTTTTTAAATGTATGTAGCTTGAATGAGTACATATTGGCACTCTCTTTTAGTATTACAAATAATTCAGCCTATTAATGTCATTTCTATCAAAAGTGAACTAATTTGTGACATTTCTATTTTTAAATTAATGACTTATATTAAATGAAGATCAAAGAGTCATTTAAAAGTGACTTTAGAAATGAGTTCTTAATTTAAGATGTATTTAATAAAGACTTGATTTGTACTGGGCAGTTGTGGATACAAAGATGAAAAAGACAAGGTCCCTACCCTTTAAGGTTCATAATATTGTATTAGAACCCCCGATTGTGTAACAGTTCATTCTCAGCATTTGGGGGAAAGGAATGTTCAGCAACTACATTGGTAGTTAGGTGTGGTAACATCAGGTATTCAAGGCTGTCTGTGAGCAGGGTTTTGAAGGCCTCCTTGGAAAGGGTTAGGGGCACAGCAAAGGGACAGCGTTTCCCGCAGTGAACACGGTGACCTCGCACACAGTCCCTCAACAGCACGGTGTGTGAGCGTGCACAGCAGCCTGCTTGCCGTCAACAGGAGGGGTGAGTGGTCCTGGGATTCCACTGCAAGGGGAGGTAAGGGCTTCCCTTCCCTTTCCTTTATGCTAGAATAAAAGGGGGTATTGATAAAATTTTAATTTAAGCGGGGCATAACAATTAGATTCACAATTTTGAAAAGTTGCTCTAGGTGTTAGATGATTAGGGGAGAAGATCAGATCCATCCACAGAGATCCCACTTAGAAGATACTGTAATAACAAAGGCAAAGTAGGCTGGACTGACTATGTACATGGAAGGAAGAAGGATGTATAGGAAGTTTACTCCATAAGAATTGGTGTCTGCTCAGATGAGTTGGTTCAGGGAAGAACAATAGTGAGACTAAAGTTTCTGCCTTTTCCCAGATGATTGAGAAAAATAGGAGAGGTTTAGGTTTTTAAAATGTTTTATTTTAGAGGTGTTAGGTTTTGCGGGGTTTTTTTTTTTTTTAAGAACATCTGGCTATTGAGGTCCAGTGAGACTTGAGAATAGCATCTTATAATTTAGAAGGAAGTTTGGGGCGAGTGGTATAGATTTGGGAACCATGGTGGTATTTTATAACATGGGAGTTGATAGGAGCACAGAGGGAGACCATGGAACAGGATGAAGCCCTAAAATACTCTAGTGTTTAGGGGGACAGAAGCATACACAGCGGGGTGAGATGGAGGCGTGGGAAACCTATGGGGAAATCGGGAGAAAGCTGCCATCGCAGAAGCCAGGAGCAGGGGGACTCTAGGTGGGAGTGGAGAGTCGTGTTGATGCTGCAGAGCGAGTGTGACAAGAGGAGTCCTGGAGAGGACACCACTGGGCTTCCCAGATCATTGGTGGCCTCCTGGAGGTGGCGCCAGGTGCGTGGCAGCCATGCAGCCCCCCGACACACTCCGGGCTGGCTCCTGTGCTGCCCTCGGACTGTGGATGGTTCCTACCATTTTAAAAGGACTGTAAAAGAAAGAGAGAAAGTCTGTGTATCAGAAATTCTATGGCTTATAAAACCTGTTTGTCAAGTGAAAGGAATAGATTATTACTCTGCTTCCAGATGCTTGACTGGCCAAAAAAAAAAAAAAAAGGTAGAGAGGGGTTAAATCCAGAGAGGACTGACCAAACCTTCAAAAAATAAAAGGGAGGGGAAAATAAGTGTTCATATGTAGTTTAAAACAGTCTGTAGATCATCAGCTAATCAAACCACTTAGTATGTGTCACATGTAGACATTTATATATATCATCAAACTGGCATGATTTTTAGAACATTCTTTTTCTTACTGTGATGTGCATGAGTTTAACTGTGTGCTTGGCAGGACTGTTTATTCTTACACTTTTGTTTTAGATGGTAAAAGAGCTTAAGAAGTGCTATTTCTTTGAATCCACGTTTAGGGATAGAGGATGTCCATGATTCCATAGATTTTAATACTTTTTTACAAACTGGCAATAAATACAGATGAATATAGAATTAGCACATGAAGTTTTATATTTCTGTATGAATACATAGTTTCCATCTTTAATGTTCTCCTTCATATGATGTTTTCCAGTATTAAAAAGACAATATTTGATCTGAATAAAAATTAGTCTGTTTATGCTTAAGAGCATTTAATTTAGTTGATATTAATATTTCTTAATTTTGTCTCTTGACTTAATCTTGTTAATTTAAAAATATATGTAACATCCAAATAAAATGGTTCTTTTTGCACCGCAGGACATTTTCTCAGTTGATATTTTCCTGTTTGGTTTTCGAGCCGATGTTGAGCATTTAGTTGCTGTCCAGCATCGTCACTGGTACCAGGGACATAAAATTAGATAAGACCTGCTCTGGCCTCAGTAAACGTAGGCACAAATAAGCTACGTCAAGACTTTATGATTAAATTTAATGTAATTAATTTTAAACTAAATACTTAAGTGTTTTTATTGAGACCTTATTCTGATGGGATATCAGTTCAATGTGGATAACATCGAGTGTCTGAACGGTTTACCATGCAAATTCCCTTCAAGTGATTTTTAAACTGTAAAGTCAGAAAAGTATTAAACTCTTCTACAACAATTTCATTGTTTTACTGTTAATTATAGCAAAGGAAGATGCAAACTGTGCAGTGTGCGACAGCCCGGGAGACCTCTTAGATCAGTTCTTTTGTACTACTTGTGGTCAGCACTATCATGGAATGTGCCTGGACATAGCGGTCACTCCATTAAAACGTGCAGGTTGGCAATGTCCTGAGTGCAAAGTGTGCCAGAACTGCAAGTAAGTTTTAATTTCAACTCACAGGTGTGTATTGAGTTTAAGAGGGACCCTGTTATCAGGTGCTAAAGGTTTGTGTGAAGTGATGAACGTGGTTCATACTCCGCTGTGCTCATCCCCACGGACTTCGTCCTGTCTGCACAAAACTACTGGGTGTTGACATTTATATTATTTTCAACAAAGTCTAAACAAAAACTAACTGTAATAATTTCACATTCCTCGGGTTACCCAAAAAGCTAATTTAAGTTTTGCCAAACATTTTAAATGAATGATATTAACAATTTTAAAAGGAGCAGTAGAAAAGTAAAGCAACTAATTTTGAGAGAGACTGGGGTGGAGATTTAATAGGAAAACAAGCCTCTAATTGCAGAAGTTACATGAGAGCGAGTGAAAGAATCAGTGATGTGTTTGAATTTCCATTCTTGGAAGAACTATTTATACTAAGACTACTTATAAAAAAAGGAAAGAAGAAAAGAACGCTGTGGGTGTCTGAAAGGCAGTTCCCTGCAGTGGGCCCTACAGCTCCTCTATGGCCTGCAAACACCTGGAGTGGGGACCTCTTTTCCTGCTTGTTGTATTCCATCCCTTGGTTATTTCCCAAGTCTTTTTTGTGATTTTTTTTTCCTGCTGCTGCTAATTAGCATGATAATTTGGGGAAGTTCTCTGCATCTGCAGCAGTCTCCTAATTGTTTACAAGCTGAGGACTTTTATAAAAGAGAAGGCAAGCCCACCATGATCAGTCTGTTTTATTTCTAATTTAATTGATAACAGTAAGCATCAATATCTTAATTATGTAGAATGAATAGGACCATGTGCTTTTATATTTTGGTAAAAATGAAAATATCAGTAAACATGTATTTGATAGCGCGTTATTGGTGCCTAGTTCCTTGGGAAGGAATATGAGCACTTGAAGAAAGATTCCTTTTCCTTGACAATCTTTCCATGTAGCTGAAGAGATAACGCATGCAGTTTTACATGCAGAATTTGTTGAGATGAATGAGAGGCCAACTAACCCACCTTCCTGTTACTTCTGTTTGTCCCCAGGTTTTACACAGCAGCTCCCCTCCACTCTTCTTCTTGCATTCCCCACTTGTCCCTTCCCGTCCTCTTGAATTAACTTCCTAGTCTCTGAGCGTGGCTGGAGGTGAGAATCCCAGCTGAACTCATGCTGTAGGGCAGGAGCCCAGTCTTTGGGGCAGAAGAGCATTCAGGGAAAGACTGCACTTTTTTTTGACTACAATTCTTAATAATTTGGACAAGACAATTCTTACACCTGTTTATTTACTACTGATGCTCAGTGGATATTCTATGCTCTTCACCCAGAATTTATATTTAATTCTCAGTGTCTTTATTGTTCACATTTTATCCCTGAAACCAAGAGGACTCGAGTGTATTTTATTCATGAGTCATACAGCTAGTAAGACAGGAGTCTGAAGACAAATACAGGTCTGATGCCAAATTCTGTCCTCTTTTTATTATATGGCAGTGTCTCTCCACTTTACGACCCCAACGTTTGTTCCTTTTGGTGCAGCAGCATCTGTCAGTTCTAGCTCCTTCCCCTAGAAAGGATGTTTACTGAGATGTTTCAAAAATAAAGGCCAGAGTCCCTCATCTTCCCTTAGCCTTCCTTCTCTGCAGGAATCCTAACCTGGCTAAAAGCAGGTTCACTGTAGGTGAGCACTCAGTAAGGATGATCCTGCAGGGACCTTAGGAAGGTGTCTGTTTCATCCTGCAGGGGGTTAACGCTATCATTATCCGAGCATAGACGAAACAGACACTGAGGTATTGATGAACTGGGCAGTTCCTAGGACTGATTCTTTTCATGATTACTTATGTTATAAACATAAGTTTAAAGATAAAGCATCATTAATGCTATCTTATTTTTTAGACAATCGGGAGAAGATAGCAAGATGCTAGTGTGTGATACGTGTGACAAAGGGTATCATACTTTTTGTCTTCAACCAGTTATGAAATCAGTACCAACCAATGGCTGGAAATGCAAAGTAAGTTGTTTACTTTTTTAAGAAAAATATCATCATCTGTATGCTTTTCATATAGACCAGACAAATCGGAGACCTGTTCAAATCTATACAATATCATCAACTTAAAAAAAACAGCTTTATTGATGTATAATTGATAATTCAATAAACCGCACATATTTAAAGTCTATAATTTAATTTGACACGTGTATACATTGATGGAGCCATCCTCGCCTTCTCAGATAATGACCAAATTCATCACCCCTAAAACGTTTCCTCATGACCTTGGGAATCCCTCTTTCCCAGCTGTCACCCTCGTCCCCCTGGCCCCCTTTGTCTTCCAGGCACTCTGCTGTCACTCACCATTGATTAATTTGCATTTTCTGGAGTTTTATATAAATGATACCATGTAGTATATACTCTTGGTGTGGGGAGGGTCTAGCTTTTTAAACTCAGCAAGATAATATTTTGAGACTCACCCATATTTCTGTGCATGTCATTAGTGATTCCTTTTTACTGCCAACTAGTGGACATAACATAGTTTTTATCAAATCACTTGGTGAACACTTGGGTTGTTTACAGTTTTAAGCTGTCATGAAAAATGCTGTTTTGAACATGTTAACCTATGTATAGTGCTTCATGGCTTAGAAATTGATTTTGAATGATTTATGTTTCCATCTCTCCAGAAACTCTCTGAAATGTAGAAGCCCCTTATGAAGATACTGAAAACACAGAACTATAGTTTTAAAATTCATTAATTTAAAATCCAGAAATAAAACGCTCACTTTGGTGATTGTATAGTGATTTCATAAGCACAGCACATCTTTATGGGTGTAAGTACACGTGGATCGAATATTTGGAGTCAGACGGTAGATTCATATGTACATCGTTCCTCCCCTGGGCTAGTTTTATTGATTATCAGTACTTAGATATTTATTTTTTTAGATGATATTTCAAGTTTCTCTTGGTTTTGAGAAGAAGAGAAGGTCTTGTAGACATTTTTCCATTGCTGAAGAAATGAGTCTTTCTGCGTGGTATGACACTTTTAAGATGTATTTTCAGTTATTTTTAATTTTTTCTGGGTACTTCTTTAGGCAGTGATTCTCCCTTCTTCCATCTGTTTTGT
Organism: Suricata suricatta; assembly: GCF_006229205.1. Classification (NCBI taxonomy): domain Eukaryota; kingdom Metazoa; phylum Chordata; class Mammalia; order Carnivora; family Herpestidae; genus Suricata; species Suricata suricatta. The sequence goes on from NC_043701.1 coordinate 4,675,268, forward strand.
TACTTGCATCTTTGTGACCGTGAGGTGCTCCAAGCTGGTCTCTGTAAGCTTCCTGAGGGAGGCTCTGTCCTCCGTGTCCCCAAACGCTGTGGGCTGGTGGCAGCTCTACCTGCTGGGCAGTTAGTGCGCTACTGGGTGACCAGCAGCACGTGCGAGCAGTGTCTGTGCACAGAAGCACAGACTGTGTAAACTCCTAAAGTGAAACGAGAAGAATAGATCAGGTTTATCTTTAATTCTCAACTGACTGAATCCAACTTTTTTTTTCCTGTTTGGAAGGTACTTACCAACAGTATTTACTGTGACTCTTCTTTAAATGTTCTCTAGGATGGCTCAGTCATAAAAGTAGTTTATCCGCCTCCTTTGAAATTGATATGGGTAAACTAGTAGGTTCTAGGTGAGCGCTGTGAGGGCCTAGTGGTTAGTTGTCCAAGTTTACTTACTTGGTTTTTTTTTTTAATGTTTATTTATTTTTGAGACAGAGAGAGACAAAGTATGAGTGGGGGAGGACCAGAGAGAGAGGGAGACACAGAATTGGAAGCAAATTCCAGGCTCTGAGCTGTCAGCACAGAACCCAATGCGGGGCTCGAACCCACGAACTGTGAGATCATGGCCTGAGCTGAAGTCAGATGCTTAACCGACTGAGCCACCCAGGGGCCCCACCAAGTTTACTTATTTGTAGCAGCAGAATAGGGGCTAAAGCTAAGGTTTCCTGTGTTTTTTAAAAAATATTTTGAGAGAGAGCACAAGCAGGCGAGGGGCAGAGAGAGAGAGAGAGAGAGAGAGGGCGAGAATATCCTAAGCAGGCTTTGCACTGACAGTGCATTGTGGGGCTTGAACCCACAAACCATGAAATGATGACTTGAGCCGAAACCGAGAGTCAGATGCTCAACTGACTGAGCCCCCAGCTGCCCCTCGGGATTCCTGCCCTCCCGTGGGATCCTGTATATAATGCCGTCTCCCTGTGCTGCCACATTCTACTTCCTTGAGGAGCAGGCTTTTCTCTCTAGATTAATAAAGAAATATTTCTTGATCTAAATTTCATCTTGTTAGAGGATATAGATCTTAAGAAACTAGACTCTAGATCCATAGGCTATCTCTATACATCCCTCAGGTAGTGTTTTTTATTATTATCATCATCTCAATTGTATAGAACAGACATGAAGCTAGGTGTAAACTTTCTTTTTATCTTCAATATGTACACTGCCTTTAATAAATAGTAGTATGAAGTAAAAATTTAATCTGACATAAAATTTTACTTTGAAACTAAGTTTCTAGGATTGGTTTTAAAAGAAAGGTATTTATTTTCTCATGCCCAGTTCAGTGTGAATGCTTTCCCTCTGGCTTTCATAGCGTTGATACAGAGAATGCCTTTTGTATTTGTATAAAAATTGTATTGATAATGTCATGACTGTGTTTACTAGTTCAGAATAATCAGACTTCAAAGTGCCAACAAGCGTCCTCAACAGTAGACATAATGAAGTGTCACCGTAACTATAGTCTCTGTTCACCATGTCGGACAGCTGAAGTTGGCACTAGATGGGGTGTCAGCCAGGTATTTCTTAAATATGGAACAGAAGCTCCTCATTTTAAGTTCCTGGTGTGTGGTTTGCCCTTTAACGGTGGTCCAGTGATGTGTGTGCAGACAGGAAGCCTGGCTTCTGGCTCCCGGGGCGTGCGCAGGCTGCACAGCTTGTTCTGGCCAGATTCTTACTGTGCAGAATCTTGCATTTTCCCTACACTTTTGACGCACTTGGAACTAACATAAATACAAAAGCTAAATGCATTCTGCCTTGTGTGACCCTTGAAGGTCAATTAAATTTTAATTGTTTTAATGTTAGCATTTCTGTGAAAAATTTAAAAATTTCGGAACAGAGCCCTCTCAGACCGCACCTGTAGTCTTCCCACTTTCTTGTCCCCTCGGCCCTGCAACACGATCCTGTTACCCTTCTGTTGACCGCCAGGTTTGTTCCGATTTCAGTGTGGCGGCCTTCAGAGAGGTGGCAGGGCGCCAGATGGGGGCTTCCCGGGCCGCCAGGCTGCTTCTAGAAGCTGGAAAGGTGTGCCGTGGCCAGAGGGAAGCACTGGCCGAGTAGGGGTGGGATGTCCTTTGCTCTCGGGAAGATCTTGGAAAGGGCGGCGAGCTCACCGGCTGGACCCTGAGGATCGGATGAGGGGGTGGGAGCAGCTGCTTCCGAAGCTAAGCACCTGTAGTATGGCCCCGCCCACTGCAGGTGAAGTGCACCTGGAACTCTTGGCACGTGCCCTGGTTCCCGGGCAGTGGGCGGGGAGTTCGGCCCCCGAGGGTGGGGGCTGGAGGGGCGGGGCTTCTCCCCAGGTGGCGGAGAGCCTGCACTAACTGCCTTCCTGTTACTACCTTCCGGTAACTGCCATCCGGTATCTGGCCTCCAGTGTGGCTCCCGGAAGGTGGGGCCTGGCTGCCTGGGACGCGGTGGAGACGCCATGGAGCTGCAGTCACGCGTCTAGGCGATCCCGGTTCCTTCCTTCCTGCCTGCAGGGCCGGGGTTTCGCGGGCTCGTGTGTTTTTTTGTTTTGATTATTGGGCCACAGAAAAAAACCTGCTGTCGTCAGATTTGTATGTTTATGCTTTCATCTCCTGTACGTACCTTTACTTGCCTTTTTTCTTTTATAAAATAGGAACTTGAATTTGTAATTCGTTTTCTTTACCTTAGGAAAAAGAAGTATGTTTAAGACTATAAATTTACCTTTGATTATAGCTTTGGCTGCACCCAAATTTGTTGTATTTGCTACTGTCTCTGTGTACATCTGACCTAATCACTGTATCTATTTTTAAGTCCTACTTAAGCATATACATTTCTTCTTTAATTGGATTTGATCTGATAGTTAACCAGTGTAGTTTTCTGTTTCACAAATAGTGACTTTAAGGTGTACTCTTTGTGTTTATTAATTTCACATAGATACATAAAGGTTTTTTTTGTTTTTTTGACTGGATTCCACAATGTATTAGGGCGTAGGTCAAATGAACCACTGCAATTTCTCCCATCAGCTTTTTATATTTTACTTTTTTTTTTTTTTATAAATGAAACCAATATTTGTGGTTGTTCTTTGGCAAGTAGGTCAGCTCAGTGTTGATATGTTGTGCTTGTTTTTTTTTTTTTTTTTAAATCAATGTAAAGCCACTTTATTGTGTAAACACCCTTTTCTTTGAGGCAGGGGAGAAGGGGGGGGGAAACAGCTATTTTTGTTTGCCTGGCAGTTTGGCCTCCTGGAGCTTTAGTTTGCTAGTTGAGTGTGATCTTTTTACGTCTTTCTATTTGGGATCCTTCTATGTCATTTTAAATGTATTCTTTGAAAGGTTTAGTAGACTTAACTATTTAGATTAATGGTTGCTATTGAGATGCTTGGCTATTTTAAGACAAACTAGTTCTTTTGATTTCCGTTCTTCTTTTCTGTCTTTTATTTCCTGCAATAATTTGCAATTAAGAATCTTATTTTGTGAATGCTGAGTTATAAATGTTGAAAATACACGGTTTCTTCTCTCACTTAGCACTGAAAATGAAGTGAGAAATTTTTCTTTTCCTTTTTCCCTCCCTTTGTTTTAAATTATGACTGTAAAGCGTTGTTATGTTTTCCTTGCAAAAAATATAGTTTCTTTACAAATTCCAGTCTCATTAAGCCCCCAAGTTTTTTGGAATCTTGGTTAAGGAATGGTCATTTTTCTGAAATTCTGCCTATCTGAACGAGACAGTTGTTGCCCTCTGACTACCAGAACTTGGGTTGGTATTTTGTTTTATAACCTTTTTTATGCTGTGGAAATGTACCCTTCATTCCCCACACCCCCCATTTCCCCAATTTGTGGTATAACAGAGGAAAAGTCTTCCTTTTCTTCCCCTTACACATTTACTTAATTATAATCCTTTTTTTTTTATACTAAGAGCTTTGGGATCTTTATTTTTGTTAGTTATTTGGATTTGCTTCGAGATTGTATCTGATTGTCGTTCTACATTAATTAGTGTTGCCTGGAACCTGCGGACCACGGTCAGTCTCTAGTCTGAACAAAGAAAAAGCCAAAGAAGTGTTGGTTAACTTTTCCTGTTTTTTCTTTTTCTTTTAGATTTGCTATCTTTACAGTCTCTTAAATAAACTTTAGTAACATCTAGATTATTTTGTTTCCTTCTTAAAATAAGGAAACATTATCATCTTTGCTGTGTTTTTCATTATGGTAGAGAATGTCTTCAGAAGTCTGGGTTTATTTCTTGGGGCTGTTCTCTTTTATCTTTGTCTTGCTTGCTGTCCTCCTGATTGTCTGTCTGTGGCAGTCCGCCATGCTCTTTCACAGTGACTGAACCATGCATGATACTGCTGAGAATACAATTGGGTAGTTTTGTTTTGCTTTAATTCTGTTCTGTGGAGGTATCACAGCGTGGGTAAAAGATCAGGCTCGGGGTCAGCTCTTAGTCTGGAAAATTTCCTAAGCCCGTCTCTTCTCTGTCTTTCCGATATCGACATTTTTGAAGAATAGAGTTCTTCCCCACATACTTGGTCCCCCCCCCCCAAGTAGAACTTTTCTCATTTTGTCTTTGTCTCATACTTCTCCACAGTTAAGCAGAAGGTTCTGTGTTCGTGGCCAGGTTACCGTGTACGCGGTGACGTGCGCTTCTCAGGCCCGGCTCTGCCTCACAGCTGACACGAATTCTGATGCTTTGCTTAAGCTGCTGCCAAAACTTCTCCATTGGTTTTTTCCTCTTGATGTGAAACATATGAGAAGATATTTAAGACCATGTGAATATCTTGCTCCCGAAAATTTCCTCCAGGACCGTAGGAACCAGTGTTTGATGCATTTTTACATGTTGGTTATAAAATGCTGCTTTTCCAGCTCTCGCATTCCTGGGCATTTACCAAGTCAAATTGGTTTCCATACAACACCCAGTGTTCTTCCCCACAGGTGCCCTCCACCATCACCACCACCTCTTTTCCCCCCTCCCCATTCCCCTTCAACCCTCAGTTCAATATTCAGTATTCAGTAGTCTCTCAAGTTTTGCGTCCCTCTCTCTCCCCAACTCTCTGTCCCTCTTCCCCTTCCCCTGGTCCTCCATGAGGTTTCTCCTGTTCTCCTGTTAGACCTATGAATGCAAACATATGGTATCTGTCCTTCACCTGACTTATTTCGCTTAACATGACACCCTCGAGGTCCATCTGCTTTGCTACAAATGGCCATATTTTGTTCTTCCTCATTGCCATGTAGTACTCCATCGTGTATATATACCACATCTTCTTGATCCACTCATCAGGTGATGGACATTTAGGCTTTTTCATGTTGTGGCTATTGTTGACATTGCTGCTATGAACATTGGGGTACACGTGCCCCTATGCATCAGCACTTCTGTATCCCTTGGGTAGATCCCCAGCAGTGCTATTGCTGGGTCATAAGGGAGTTCTATGGATAGTTTTTTGAGGAACCTCCACACTGTTTTCCAGAGCAGCTGCACCAGTTTACATTCCCACCAACAGTGTAGGAGGGTGCCCGTCTCTCCACACCCTCGCCAGCATCTATAGACTCTTGATTTGTTCATTTTAGCCACTCTGACTGGTTTGAGGTGGTATCTCAGTGTGGTTTTGATTTGTGTTTCCCTGAGGATGAGTGATGTTGAACATCATTTCATGTGCCTGTAGGCCATCTGGATGTCCTCTTTGGAGAAGTGTCTGTTCATGTCTTCTGCCCATTTCTTAACTGGGTTATTTGTTTTGTGGGTGTGAAGTTTGGTGAGTTCCTTGTAGATTTTAGATACTAGCCCTTTCTCTGATATGACATTTGCAACTATCTTTTCCCATTCTGTTGGTTTCCTGTTAGTTTTCTTGATTGTTTCCTTTGCAGTGCAGAAGCTTTTTATTTTGATGAGGTCCCAAGAGTTCAGTTTTGCTTTCATTTCCCTTGCCTTTGGGGATGTGTCGAGTAGGAAATTGCTACAGTTGAGGTCAAGGAGGTTGTTTCCTGCGTTCTCCTCGAGGGTTTTGATGGTTTCCTATCTCAACCTTCAGGTCCTTCAGCCATTTTGAGTTGATTTTTGTGTACGGTATGAGAGAGTGGTCTAGTTTCATTCTTCTGCATGTTGCTGTCCAGTTCTCCCAGCACCACCTGCTAAAGAGGCAGTCTTTTTTCCATCAGATACTCTTTCCTGCTTTGTCAAAAATTAATTGGCCATATATTTGTGGGCCCAGTTCTGGGTTCTCTATTCTATGCCATTGGTCTGTGTCTGTTTTTATGCCAATACCATACTGTCTTGATGATGACAGCTTTGTAGTAGAGGCTAAAGTCTGGGATAGTGATGCCTCCCGTTTTGGTTTTCTTCTTCAATATGACTTTGGCTATTCGGGGTCTTTTGTGGTTCCATACGAATTTGAGGCTAGTTTGTTCTAACTTTGAGAAGAATGTTGGTGCAATTTTGATGGGGATTGCATTGAATGTGTAGATTGCTTTGGGTATTAATGACATTTTCACAATGTTTATTCTTCCGATCCGTGAGCATGGAATGTTTTTCCATTTCTTGGTGTCTTCTTCAATCTCTTTCCTAAGTTTTCTATAGTTTTCATCATATAGGTCTTTTATATCTTTGGTTAGGTTTACTCCTAGGTATTTGATAGTTTTTCGTGCAATCGTGAATGGGATCAGTTTCTTGATTTCGCTTTCTGATGCTTCATTATTGGTGGATAGGAATGCAATTGATTTCTGTACATTGATTTTGTACCCTGCAACTTTACTGAATTCTTGGATCAGTTCTAGAAGGCTTCTGGTGGAGTCTGCCGAGTTTTCCATGTAGAGTATCATGTCATCTGTGAAAAGTGAAAGTTTGCCTTCTTCTTTGCCAATTCTGATGCCTTTTATTTTCTTTTGTTGTCGGATTGCTGATGCTAGGACTTCCAGCACTATGTTAAACAGCAGTGGTGAGAGTGGACACCCCTGTCATGTTCCTGATCTCAGGGGGATAGCTCTCAGTTTTTCCCCATTGAGGATGATATTAGCTGTGGGTTTTTCATAAACTGCTTTTATAATATTTAGGTAAGTTCCTTCTATTCCAACTATCTCTCAAGGGTTTTTATTATTAAACAGTGCTTATTTTGTAAAATGCTTTTTCTGCATCGACAGGATCATATGGTTTTTTTCCTTCTTTTGTTAATGTGATGGATCACATTGATGGATTTGCAATTATTGAACCAGCCCTGTAACCCAGTAATGAATCCCACTTGATCATGATGGATAATTCTTTTTATATGCTGTTGAATTCGATTTGCAAGTATCTTGTTGAGTATTTTTGCATCTGTATTCATTAAGGATATTGGTCTGTAGTTCTCTTTTGTGGCTGTGTGTCTGGTTTGGGTATCAAGGTGATGCTGGCTTCGTAGAATGAGTTTGGACGGTTT